>NW_008710397.1:1247218-1258322 GCF_000327385.1 Lottia gigantea
GCCTGTGGGTTCTCAAAGAATTATATTTTGAAACACTTTTTTTTTGTTTCACAATCTTTGTGTATCTATTGACATTTAGAATCAACAATTACTGTATAGAGGTTACCTATGAAAAACAATTGCGTATCGGTGAGATATCACAAAGTTTGTATGTGTATCCGGGACACTGATATCATCGATTTGCACCATTCCAATTCCAGTCAAACTTTTTCTTTCCACTAAAAGTAAGCATTTTATAATTGATTGTTGTTTGGTAGAGTTTCGATAAGAAAAGAAGTTACTGAATGCTAATTAACGGCTTAACTTGTTTTTATGTTGTCGGTTGGGGTCGTATTAACAGATAAGTGTACAAATGTATTTGGGTCTCAAATAGTGGCGGCGCAAGTGGGGGTACAGGGGGGGAGGAGGGTGCTGCAGTTGTCCTTTTAGATAAAAATGGACTGCACCCCAATTGTACCCCAAATTTATTTTGAACAAATTTAACAATATGATTATTATACGTTTTTGCACCAAAATATGAGTCAGAATGCACAAAAGAATTGTCTCTATGAGAACTATTAGGCATCCTCGGAGTTGCCAAATTTGAAATTCAGTCTGGACAGTATTTCTATTCGCGCTGTTTTTACGCTGAATAAAATTGATCTCATTTTCTGAATAAGAAGTTGTTTATTATTAATATTATGTATATTTATTTGTAAATTTATGAGTTTTGTTTGATAATAAAAGATTACTTTGTTAATGTATCTTCCGGTGGCGACTTCAAGATTGGAGGAGGGGGAGGGGGGGGGGGAGGGAAGCCCCCTCCCAATGTACTCCATTGGGCCAATGAGGACGAACAAATTCATGCAATGTGCAATGAAGACGCCACGCATTGTGTTCTGAAGACGGGCGACGCCACGCATTGTGTTCTGAAGACGGAGCACACCATACAGTGTACATTTAGGGAAGTTTGGTAGGACAGTAGCATTATGCCGAATCTTTATCGGTTCCCAACTGTCGAAGAATCTTCAACGTGCACGGTTTACTGCATGGCGTTACACGTCATCAGTTGTTCCAGAAAATCTGGGAAAAATAAGCTTAGTTGAATGTGGAAATCTAGTCAATATAGAAATCGAGACTAGAAGTATGAACAATCTTGTCAATATAGTCGATACTAGAAGACTGGACAATCTAGTCAGTATAGTCAATACTAGAAGACTGGACAATCTAGTCAATAATTATTGCACAACCCCACACAATAAGTATATTATTGTTTAAAACTCAGTAGAGAGTGGGTCAGGCTTGGTCTAGTGGTTACTTCGTTAATAAACAATTCTATGTCATGGAATAAAACCCACACAATAGTGTAAGCACCACGGACGCTACCCTGATCTTTTAAGGCTTTGAATCCCCACCTCAACTGAGTCTCTGAGAGAAAAACACCAAGGCATAAGCAAGATTTAAAAAAAATATTATTTTCATTTATCTGTCTCTGAATAATCAAAAATAATAGCGAAATTTTAAATCTATTCATAATGCAATTTACTTAACTATCGTCTTGTCTAGATCACTATTTAACGGGAGATAACTCTCTTATAAACTACAGACTGCAGTTGAAGTATTTTAAATTTTTGTTTGCGATGAGGTTTAACTATTACAGTTCTGTATACTTATTATGGACAGTTATATTTATTGGAATGTTTGCGATCTACAGAGTAATCCTTCAACTGATATGATCCCTTATATCTGTTAATACATTTCATTTAAAGATGGGTTTCCTTATTTTTAAGTGTTTCTAATGAATTATCATGTATTCTTAATCATTATGTTCTTATTGCATATAATTAAGTGTTTTAACCAATCATAAGTGTCCATGTATGAACAGACTGGATAAATAAAAATAAAGACTCTTTGACCTTTCCTGATCGGTCACTCATTGATATTCTGTTGGTAATTCTCTTCTAATTCAGCCCATTTTGTGAAAATAAGGGAACCCATCTTCAAAAGACCGAGACCAAGAGTTTGCACATGCCGAGGTCGAATTTTTTCGAAGATTTCTAAATTTAAGTCATAACAAATTTATACTCAGAAAACTAATTGATTATAACCCTTCAATATAGTGCATTCATTCTCGACAAAAATAAAACGATAAAAACATTAAGATATATATATTTTTTTCTGTACAATATACAATATAGTAGTCGATTCTTGAAGTCTGGACAATCTAGTCAATATAGTCGATTCTTGAAGACTGGAAAATCTATTCAATATAGTCGTCGATACAAGAAGACTGGACAATCTAGTCAATATAGACGATATTTGAAGCCTGGATAATCTAGTCAATAGTTATTGCACAACCCCATACAATAAGTATATTATTGTTTAAAACTCAGTAGAGAGTGGGTCAGGCTTGGTCTAGTGGTTACTTCGTTAATAAACAATTCTTCGTCATGGAATAAAACCCACACAATAGTGTAAGCACCACGGACGCTACCCTGATCTTTTTTTACACAATGAATTACTACTCTAAAAGATAACCACTATTTCTGTTTAGGATAGATTACTAATTGTAGAATGCATGTCGACTTTTACAAAGTAATATGAACAAGTTTTTCCCCTTGGTACAAATTTTGATATCGTATTAAAGGAGCACCTTCACTATACTTTCGACCAATCATACCTTATTTTCAGAAACAGGAATTGTTTTAGTTTACATAATCAGTAATAGTGTTCACAGCTCATCGTCGAAACTTGAGCCTTCAATTCCATGTGTATCCATAATTATTCACATTTGAAATTCGACTCGAATATTAGTGAGACTATGCCATAAATAGAAAACACATATATAGGAATAGACAGTGAAATTTCTAGTTTGAGGTATATTTGTAGGGATTATGCGATTTTCATGCGTTTTAGTACTTCTTAAGACTATTAAAGCACAAATCAATCCCCGAAAATACCAACATCAATAATACATTGATTCAGAATCGACGACACAATAAAGTAACAATAATAGTTTTAAAGGAATACTACCTCTTAGAATGAACATAGACTTTGGATTTCCAAACTTGGCCAAAAATATTCAACTGAGGACCCACCTAGTGCCACAACTTTAGGGCTTATTATAGAATTCCTTTCCAACCCGATAAATCCATGAAACTAAGTACTAAGAAGTAGTATTTCTTTGAATAATTATCAAATAAAACCGGTATAGAGTTATTGTCATAAAGTCCATCGTCCATCTATCAACAGCACCTGGTCGCGGACAATCATCGCTTGTTTGCTACACGAAGTGAGGACCATATATATTACCTACAGCATTTCTTCGCTTAGTTTTTAAAAAGTTCCTGTTGATTTGCGAAAAGGAGAAATTTCTTTAGGGGATTCACCGTCAGGCTTCGTTGATAAATGACAGAAACGTTTCCGACAGATGGAACACAAAGAATCACTGGAATGTAGTTGAATTCCTTCACTGTATTTTGAAACCAAAACATTGTGTTCACCATTCTGTCCACTGGCAATTTCCTTCCACTTATCAGAGTTTGTGACTTGCAAAGGCTCGTCTTCCGTGATTGTAGACAATTTTGTATATTTTCTTTTCTCTGACATCGTTAGTAAGACTTATATCGGATGTATATTCATTCTCATATATAATCTCAAGTCTGATATAATAGTTTAGCTCATACCTTTTTAAGTGGTGTAGCTCTCTGATAATTGATTGACATCTTTCACAGTTTTCAGCATTGAAGTGGCAAAATCGCTACTTTTTCTTACCAATCGTACTTTAGTCTCAGAAACTTGATTTTTATTTAGCTATGCTAATGAGTAATAGTGTTAAATTCACGACTTGTCAAGAAATATCCACATTTGAAAGTTTAAAAGACGAGTCGTCTTTTCTTTAGACACTGTCATATATAGAAAAGACATATATGTATATAGAAATAGAACGCGAATGTCCAAGTTTGAGGTATATTTGAAGGAATTAAGCGATTTTCGTTCATTTTTAGTACTTCTCAAGAAGTACCAGTCCTGCCTCTAGAGCCTGGGCTAATATCCATAAGACAATATGTCCAAGTTTCTGATTGATGCTGGTTGTACCCCATACCAAATGCTTGCCGGCGATCTGCCTGTGCCCCTGGGGTGAATCTGCTATGCAAATGTTGCCACGGGATCAGTGGCGGCGCCAGCCTCTCGAGACTGGGGGTACAAATAGAAGGCAGATTGACACTATGGGGGTCAAATATCTATTTCCAAACGTTCAACTGCGCACCTGAGTGGCCTTTCACCAAGAAAATTGAATTGATTTGGTGCCTTCTGATACATTTTTTGAGTCAAAAACGTTAAAACATCATATTTTTTTATTTTATAGAAATGAAGTGCGTGCAATTGGGGGTCAAAAACACCTGACACCGTCACTGAAAACATGCTTTGAGATTGCTTATAGAGATATTCTGATTTACATCATTGACACCATTTCGATTTTACATCCGTTGGCTACAATGGTATTACCGATACTGACGTCGTCATCTCGTTATAAGTATTAGGCCTGACATTCTATGGAAAATCACATTGATACAAAAATACCGTAATTGCGTTCCCGGTTCAGTTATAAAACCTCTTTTAAATACCATTAAGGGTTTTATAATTTCAATCCGCATTAAAGATAACGACAAGTATAAGTATGAATGAAGCTTTAATATTCTTTAAAAGCTTACACATTGGACGAACACAAAATTGGTTTCAAAGCAGAAACCACATGGTTAACATAGTAATAAACATGTATGGTTTAATCAAATAAGTCATATTGTCGTCACAAAAAATAAAACAATTACCCCATTTCAACTACTTATCAATTTGATACATTGGCGGCCACGTTACATACTGGGGAGGGATTCAACCTGGGGATTTCTACGGGGACATACAACACCCCACCCCCACATATTTATGCTGTCCCGACTTTGAAGTAATTTCAAATACCCGACTTGTTCTCCTGGCCTAATGATTTCTAGAAACGCAACCAGGTTCAACATGGTGTATTCATATATAATTCAAGCATACAAAAGCATCGATACAAAAATAACGACTTGTTGCATCAAGTCAAGGATCTAAGAATTGTATTTCCCGTGGAACGAGTCTTCAGACAGGTTGTTCAGATCTAATATTCGTCGCCTTCTTCACCATCATCATCGGCCTCGACATTAGAATCCATTCCAACTTCTTCATAGTCTTTCTCTAAAGCAGCCAAATCTTCCCTAGCTTCAGCAAACTCACCTTCTTCCATGCCTAATAACAATATAAGGTTTGTACATCAATATTTGATTTGAGTTCAATTGACAATGATCTTACAGCCTATAGATATTTGTGATTGTAAATTTAGACCATATTCCCAACCTTTCCTCGGCAAACAAAACGACACAACGAGTGATTTGTTTTGATTGGCTGAAATTTGCTACCAATACAGTAGGGCCAATTTTGATTGGACAAAAATTAGCTATGAATAGTATGACGAATTGATTTGTGGTTTAGACATGATGGCGAGTGTGTTACATAATGGAATTAGGCTGACAACACTTAAAAGTTGCATCAATTGGTCGAGAAAGTATACATCGACCAATACAATTTAGTGACGGGAAAATAGTGTTACTGTATCAAGGTCTAGATGTCGACTCGCACGGAATCATCTCGACCAGTACAATATGTCCTAATAATCCATAAGGACTGTGGTCGTCGGTTCCAAAGCATCGGATTCAATGCAGTCAACATGAGCGAAATTCTCCTATCAAAAATTGACCGTCAGTGGCTGAGCGGAGCTGATTCGACTTCCGTTTGCCCAATCGTACTTTAGCCTGACAAACTGGAATTTTTTAGCTAAGCAAATCAGTAATAGTGTTCACAGCTCAAAGTCGAAATTTGAGACTTCTAATCCATGTGTTTCCAGAATTATCCGCGTTTGAAAGTGAAAAAGACGACTTGTCTTTTCCTGAGACTGCCATATAGAAATTATTTTTATAGAAATTCCTAGTTTGAGGTGATTTTGAATGTGCGATTTTCATATATTTCTAGTACTTCTGAAGATTAATTACATATGGAAAGACCCAAAATCAACCCCCGAAAATGGCGAATCTTGCCATTAGACAATTGGTTTCCATCCCAATGCGTAATTATTATGATTTCATACATACCTTCACCAACATACCAATGTACAAAGGCTCTCTTGGAATACATCAGATCGAATTTATGATCAAGACGAGCCCAAGCTTCGGCAATAGCAGTAGTGTTACTTAACATACAGACAGCTCTTTGGACTTGAGCTAGGTCGGCCCCTGAAACATACAAAAAATCACTTTCAACAAAATACCAAATTCCAACCCCCCAGGAACTAGCATCCATTGTTTGCAGTCTTTCTGTCGAGGACTCTGAATGGCTGTATTTGCTAGTGTAAAATCTAATCAAATCACTGTACACGAATTTACACACTTCCGTGATACAAGATAAGTACCTAATGATGTCAAGGTATCAGACAGAGGTCGAATATCTTGACATTGTGAAGATGAATAGCTAAGTACCCTTATGGCTTCCGTGAACTGTAGGCCTACTGAGACAATGATATTTTTTGTGGTCATCTTGAGGTATAATGTATGAAAATTCCAATTAAGGATGTATGGGTTATGGCCATTAATTTGGTCAAATTCTATCAAATCAGTTTCTATACATGGTATAAGCTCAGGTTTCCATTCATTTTGAATGAATTGGAGTATGATTAAATGCTAATACTTATATGAATAGAAAGTAGAGGTGTTCTAATGACTTAGAAAAATACCAGTTTGTCTCACATGTCCATAATTAATTCATAATTAGCTCAATTGGAAGCAGAATTCCGATCAAGAAAGGTCAAAAAGTATTTTTTTGTTTATCCAGACTGTACATACATGGACATTTATGATTGGTTAAAACTCATAATTATATGCAACAAAAGCATAATGATATGATTAAGAATACGTGATACTTCATTAGAAACACCAATTAATCAAATAGTTTGCTTAATTTGACACTAAAAAATAAGGAAATCCATCTTTAATGGTTCAGCTTTGTATAGATACCAAAAACATTATGGAAAATTTGGCTTTCGCTTTGGTAAAATGATCTAAAAGTTGGTCGAAGCAACTCCCATAAAGTATGACATTTTATGTCTGGGTCTAAATGTGGCGATATTCCATGTGTATATCATGTTGAAGGAAGGATTAGAGTCAGATTTGTCGGAGAAGGATAAGTTAATGAACGAGGTGTACCGTAAATACCTGGAACTACAGTGGGTGGTTGGTAGTTGATACCAACTTTAAATCCTGTTGGACACCAATCCACAAACTGTATTGATCTCTTAGTCTTGATGGTAGCAATGGCAGAGTTTACATCCTTGGGGACAACGTCACCTCGATACAACATACAGCAAGCCATGTATTTACCATTTCTCGGGTCACATTTAACCATCTGGTTACAAGGTTCAAAACAGGCATTGGTGATTTCAGCTACCGACATTTGTTCATGATAGGCTTTTTCAGCTAAATGTAAAAATTGAATACTCAATAAAAATAGCATTTTATCAGGAGAGCCAACTTAAGTTTTAAAGGGACAGAAGTGCCATTTTTTTTAGGAAGGGGGGGGTGGGGGGGGGGGGTTGATTTTAGTCTTGAATATATGTAAATAGTCTTCACAAGTCCTAGAAGTGTACGAAAATCATATAATTCCATTAAAGATACTTCAAACTAGGAATTTTACTCACTATTTCTATATATGTCTTTTCTATATATCACAGAGTATCTTAAATTGACGAGTCGTCATGTTAACATTCAAACGCAGATAATTCTGGACACACATGGATTTGAAGGCTCAAATTTTGATGGTGAGCTGTAAACACTATTACTGATTAGCTCAGCCAAAAAATTCAAGTTTCTGAGACTAAAGTATGATTGGTCACAAAATGCCCTACCTATCCCTCTAAGCTATTTAGCTGTGGTCAGAAAGGGAACAACTATGATATAAGCCATTTCTTTTCTAATAAGAACTGTCGTCAAAGATTATGCACAGTAAATGCAGTAACTAATGTTCTCGGTGGTTAAAAGTGTAATGTTATAGGGTGTGTATAGCTCGGATTTATCTCAAATTTTCAATGAGGGCCATTGTAAAGCTTCTAAAATAGAAAATGCCAAAAAGGAATATTTGTAACTTTTTTTCTTCAAAATAAATCACTTATGAATCTGGCATATCCTGTAGATCCCTGGTTCCCAACCTGGTGTGTTTTCACCTCCTGGGGTGTGGGACTAGGGTGTCAGGGGTGTGACCAACTAGTGTAGGAGAAAAATTTATTTTGCGTTGAGAAAGCAATGCTGCAAATGTGTATGAAACAAATTTTTGGGGTGTGAAGGCTGAAATAGGATGGGAACCACTGCTGAAAAGGTTTTTCAATTTAGATAGATCGAGCTTCGAACTTTACTTCAAAGATGAACTCTTACCAGAAATGATCGGTGCATACGTCACGAGTGGAAAATGAACTCTTGGGTAAGGTACAAGATTGGTCTGAAATTCTGTTAAATCGACATTAAGGGCACCATCAAATCGTAAAGAAGCGGTAATGGAGCTGACTATTTGACCAATCAAGCGGTTGAGGTTAGTGTAGGACGGCCGTTCAATATCCAGATTACGTCGACAAATATCATAGATGGCTTCATTATCCACCATGAAAGCACAATCAGAATGTTCTAATGTGGTATGGGTAGTTAGGATCGAGTTGTAAGGTTCAACTACTGCCGTGGAAATCTTGAAAAGAAAGGACGTATGAATCAGCTTCATGTTAAGATTTCTTGCCTCTTAGTTTATTAAATTAGGGTCTAAAGTCACATTGAGTGACACGTGCAGGAATTCTGCAATGCCACGCTATGAGATTGAAGTGAATTAGCACGAAGAGTGTGAAAAGGATGCGGATGTCATGTCGTTAAGAGAATTGCGAAATGAAGCTTGAGCAAAAATTCGGCGCAAATACTTGACTGCTGACGTGTGAACAATACTTAAACTATGTGTTATCAAGTAGTACTAGTGTTAATGTCAAACAGTGCCAATGCGACCAATTTCTTGCGTTATAGAGTTAGTTACAGTGCGTAGACAGCCATGGATGTTCGCAATCAGTTTGGAAAAAGCTCTGTGATTAATCCAACTCTTATAGTTTACCTGTGGTGCAGGATAGACAGCAAATTCTAATTTACTTTTCTTCCCATAATCCACCGATAATCGCTCCATTAGAAGTGATGAAAAACCACTTCCGGTACCTCCACCAAAGCTGTGGAAAACTAGAAATCCTTGAAGTCCTGTACATTGGTCCGCCTAAATACAAAGTGATAGAAACATTGGCCCTGTGGATTAGACTTCAAACTATGAATGCTGATCCCTATAGGCTATAAATCGTAAGTTGGAATGAACCAGTCTTTTTAAATGAAATGAACGGATCTTTCTGCACCATGTGGACTAATGAAGACGGGCAACGTCATGCAGAGTGCGATGAGTGAAATTTTGCCAGGACAGCGACATTAACCTGCTTTTTTCGATTTCCAACATGTCGATGGATCTTTAATGTGCACAAAACTGGGTTGATAAATCCTAAGGTATCATCTCGACCTATGCCGGGATTAAACTCTGGACCTTCAGGTTAGTGAACACGCGTCTAACTCACTGAGACACAGCGGCTCCCTACCCGTATTTTTGAGAAATACGTACCATTTTTCTGATACGATCTAAGACTAAGTCCACAATTTCTTTGCCTACAGTGTAATGGCCTCTAGCATAGTTATTAGCAGCATCTTCTTTACCACTTATCAACTGTTCAGGATGGAAGAGCTGTCTGTACTTTCCATTTCTTACTTCATCTACAAGAGATAGAGACATGTCAAAACAATATTATCATCTTTATGGACTATCTGTGGATTCTTAGATGAAAAACCCAGTCGAATAATGGCATAAGGTCTTCTAGAAGGTGGAGAAACTGATGGATTCTAAGGTGACGATCTCCGTCGAGTAGTGGTACTATGCGTTCCAGAATGTTGTACATGTTTTATACCTTGGCCTTGACCTTTACAGACTTTCTGTCGAGGGTTCTATAATCGTCTGTTCAATGAAATCACTGCATTACAAACTTCTTCATATAAGAAAAGAGTCCAATAAAGTCATGTTTAAGACCGAGTTCACTTAAAGTGAAGCAACCCAAGGAAACTCAACGAAAAAATACTTGTAAGTTGGGTCCTTATACTTAATATCATATTTGGGTTTGGCCCATGGCTCTCCCCTCAAGACTGTGAAAGGTTTTATTTGAAGTGAAAATGAAGCTCTTCAATTGCTCAAAATTAAAATCGGACCATCTGAAATCCGTTGATTCTTGGGGGGCCCCCGGCAGTCCTCAGTCCCCAACCTCAATGGACTTGGGTTCTTTAGACCTCGCCTCAGATGGGCACCTCTAATTTGTAACCTTCCCCTCAGGCATTTTCTAGATACTCACCTACAACATTGGCTTCTAGATCAATATAGACGGCTCGTGGAACATGTTTACCATGGCTAGTTTCACTGAAGAATGTATTAAACGATTCATCACCATTAGACATCATCATCTTCTCATATTCCATATTGCCATCAGGGTGTATATTGTGTTCTAAACAGTACAACTCCCAACAGGCATTACCGATCTGAACACCAGCTTGACCAACATGGATAGATATACACTCTCTCTGAAATGACATAACAACATGGATAGATATACACTCTCTCTGAAATGACATAACAACATGGATAGATATACACTCTCTCTGAAATGATATAATAACAACATGGATAGATATACACTCTCTCTGAAATGATATAATAACAACATGGATAGATATACACTCTCTCTGAAATGACATAACAATCCCATGCAGTGTGAAATGAGGTTAATTTCGCCCGGACAGCGGCATTAACCTAATGTTACTGGAGTATCTTTAACTTGAACAGCCTGTAACACATGGGGCCTCAGAATATTATCAAATCCAAACGACAGGACGATTTTACCATAACAGAGGAAAACCTGGTTGAGAAATCCAAAAATCTC
>NW_008710397.1:1258372-1279332 GCF_000327385.1 Lottia gigantea
GGGGGGGGGGGGGGGGGAGATGGGCACCTCTAATTTGTAGCCTTCCCCTCAGGCATTTTCTAGATACGTCCATACTCACCTACAACATTGGCTTCTAGATCAATATAGACGGCTCGTGGAACATGTTTACCATGGCTAGTTTCACTGAAGAATGTATTAAACGATTCATCACCATTAGACATCATCATCTTCTCATATTCCATATTGCCATCAGGGTGTATATTGTGTTCTAAACAGTACAACTCCCAACAGGCATTACCGATCTGAACACCAGCTTGACCAACATGGATAGATATACACTCTCTCTGAAATGACATAACAACATGGATAGATATACACTCTCTCTGAAATGATATAATAACAACATGGATAGATATACACTCTCTCTGAAATGAAATGACATAACAATCCCATGCAGTGTGAAATGAGGTTAATTTCGCCCGGACAGCGGCATTAACCTACTGTTACTGGAGTATCTTTAACTTGAACAGCCTGTAACACATGGGGCCTCAGATTATTATCAAATCCAAACGACAGGACGATTTTACCATAACAGACTTGCATCAAGGAAAACCTGGTTGAGAAATCCAAAAATCTCTACTACGTGTACCGAAATTGAAACGTGAGCCTTCAGGTTAGAAAGCTTCTTACTCACTGAGCCATCACGGCTCCCTAGAAATGCAAGGAAAGAAACGCATACGATATTATTGTTATCATTGATAGGCTACATCGGTAGTTATATGATATCAGAATTAAAAAAAAAAGAAAATCCCACCAAGAACTTGTATCTGTTCACTACCTGGGCTTCTCTTTAGACGAGATTTAAAGAGATACAGTCGTTTATTCACCTGACAGCTCAAAGGGCCCAATTTTAGGTATCGTATATAAGAATTAAATACCGACATCTGGATTTTCTTCAATCTAATAAAAGCGTAAGTCCAGTGGCGTATCTGTGGGGGCCAGGGGGGCTTGGGGTTGTGGTGGTGCAAGGCAACCCCTCCCCTCGTACCTGGATAAATGAACAAATTATTCTACCTTTGCTGCAAAATGGCGTTAGGCCCCCTAATCCCCCACCACATTTAGTGTCTCTATTGTCCAAAAGGACAGTCGAAGTGCTCAGATGCCCCCAACCTAGAGGGTAGTAAATGGGCGTGACCGGTTTTCCACAGAATCTGATCTATGTTAATATATGTGCAATATTCCTACGTTCTTATCATATTAAAACAGTTGAAAAACACACCTCTAAAGTATATCAATAATCTATTTCCCATATCGACCTTTTCTTTTTAAACTCTAGCACTCCTAGCATTACAGCCAAGAACAGTCATTGAGAAAGTTCTCCGTTAGTGTAGATGTAGGTAAGTTGCTACGCAGTAGGGGGGAATTATTCATGTATTGGGTCAGAATGACTTAACAATATACAGGTAAAAACATATATATGAGTATTGGTGAAGAATTTGAGATGGAAAACGTAATATGAGATGTTTAAACCAAAGTTGAATGTGAAAAAAAAGTAAAGAAGCATGTGCGTGTGTATGGCAGCAATTTAGACAAACATCTGGGTTTAAAGATAGAGATAACAGTCTGTTTAAACAATCAGACACAAAAAATGAGGCATATTTTAGTCTGAAAATATACAATCTAGGCAATAACGTTCAGCTTAGTGATATCAAATGAAAGGGTGATTGCCCTCCATGAAAGAACTAGTGTCGAAGTTTTCACCATTCGCAGTTATATTACATTTAAAGTTACATGACCAGTTTCGAATAAGAATGGCGGTCATTAGTTTCGAACGCCACTCTCATGCAAGTTGCGTTCGGTACTCATGACCACTTTCATTATTAGCAACCATACAAAAATGATAATCGCTATGCACCTTTACTAAGTTTCTAGTATTTTCTAAGGAAACCTCCATGTTAGGTCAGAAAAGTAGGACGTAAAACTCCATTCATTTCATTTCCATGTTAGGTATCAATTCAGTCAGTTTAAAGAATGAAGGTAAATTGGTATCACGAAAATTTGAAATTTTGTCAAAGTAAATTGATGGAAAATTAAAATTTTGTCTCAGCAATTTCGTAACGTTGACAAAGGTCACAGAAATACAGGTGAAATGATCACAAGGCAAATTGTACAGCTCAGTGATTACCTTCCACAATATTACCTTGTGACCATATTGAAGCGTCTCGACTAAAATATTGTTCATTGTTGAATCATATATACGTAGCCTTTCATGATAATATAACATCTGGTAGGTGAAAATATCAATTATCAATTAATTACACATAACGTCAATTTACTTGATTGCAACATTCTTTTATCACTTAATTATCACATTCTAAAAAGTGATAAAGGTACTTGAACGGACCTTACCAGGTGAGCTGTTTATCTGTGAATATTTCATATGTAGCCTACGTGAGAAATATGTAGCGATAATGTGAACTGGGATGATTCCTAGAAAGAAATACGTTGAAGAATGGCGTTGGACATCTGCACAATGTCATTTTACGGGCCTCGTCTTATACCTTGACTACAATAGCTACTATTCATGTATCACTAACAATTATAAATGCGGGGATTTCGTTGAAAGTTAGCGAAAAAAAAGCCAATCAAAGTACTTGATAGAAGATCTGTAAACAATAAGCCTATCTGTAAACGCTGGCGTATAATCCAATCAAATCGCTGCATTTTGATACTTCTGGCTATTGAAGCCCGGGTATAAGGCGAAGTTCGTAATAAAGAGATATATACGGCTCTGTGAAAATGGGCGTTGAAGTATATTTTTTGTATCCTTTAAATTACGGCTTTGTGTTTAGAAAGTCTAATATTGCAATGCGAAGAATCATATCATGACGTTTTTAGGGTGATTTTGCCGACCCCTTCCTCTCTCTTCCCACCCATACCTTTAGAACTCAACAATAGAATATTCTCTTGGAATCTACTGAAAGCTTCCCCTTGTGTAAAGAGTGTAAAGAGGTTTTTTAAACTTATTGAAAACATAACGCTGCAATGCGAAATGGCATCTCAAAAAGTTTTTAGGGTGAGATTTCATACCCGTCCCTCACCCCCCGCCCACGCCACTAGAACTCAACAATGAAATATTCACTTGAAATCTACTGATAGCTTCGATATATCTGTTTTTCTGATATTCTTATCGTTATGACACGTGCTTCACCTTGTTTGATAGAAGAATAAAATAGTAAGATGGTTTGAGATCTGCAATATGGAGTTTTATAAACAATATTATAAACAGTTAGTAGTCTAATATGTTCTTTATTAGAATCTTTGTTTTTTTTTTTTACGTTTGTCGTACTGTGATGTCAAATTTTAACTTTATCTTCTGTCAAGATGAGGAAATTTCTTATATCCAAAAAGCATAAGAGATGCACTAGTTGATGAGAGGTAAAAGTATAGACTAGATTTCTTTTTTAAATCTCAGATTTCAAATTTTCCTTTTTTAAATCCTTTTACATTTTTGCTTGTTAATTTTTAAGATTTTACCCTATATAAGGAATATAGTCCAATAGCTGTTAAAAAATCTCAACGAGGCAAATTAATCGAATTGCAAGCGAAGTCGATTTTTCATTTTAAAAAGTGTTAATGATAGCTGGAATTTAAGTTCACTAATATACTCTTTGGAAGGATTAAGATTAATCATCCGATGCTCAAGGTTCCTGCAAATAATAAAAACAAAAAACAATCGGATAATGGGCGTCTAATCAAAAACCATCTAATCCAAATTATTTGCTGGGACCACAAGTTATGTGAAATCGGAAAGGCGAATCTCTTTAAGGAAGTGTAAACTTGCTAAACTTGTCATTTCCGTCAGAAGCATTAATAGGATCAATTTGCACCATTCCAATTTTCAATCGGTGAATCTCACGATTCTACTCAAACTTAGCATTTTTTGACGTCAATATTTCAAAACGCTGTTAATAATAATTATCATGTAAGAGCTTATGCAACAATGACGTCATAAATAAAGATAGTAGACCACAGCCATATACGCCCACCACGGCATGCGGATGGTAAATATTCAAGATTTTGGGGCAAGAGCAATAACACTGCTTCTAACGGTCGAAAATAGCTCAAATTCGAATTTGATCTTTGTTTTGTGAATATGTATACACATACCGAATTTCATTTGATTCCATCAAAAAATCTAGTTTTTAGAGCGTTTACAAGCAAATGTTGACGGACGGACAGGGGTGCCGACTATATATAGATGTGGGCGTATAAAAAACACTCTTATATTAAGTGGAATTGCTGGAACCACAGACGTCTGATTGACAATTGGAATGGTTCAAATTGATACTATTAGTGCCTCTAGTTGAAATTTGGAATGGTGCAAATTGATGCTACTATTACCCCCAATACACATAAAAAGTTTAAAAACCTCTTTACAATCCCTTTAACTAAAAATTTCTCCCGTTGATAAAGTAAGTAATACTTACCATATTGGCGAGGCAACAATGCTGTCTGTCTGTAGAAGCCTAATGAAGACGTTGGTTAACTACAATAGTGTGTTGTACTGAGGTATATTAGGAACCGTGTACAAGAACTATCTGATTCTCTATTACACTGCACCTCAGTTTTACCTGGTACCATGACGTCATCACCTCAAAATCATTTACCATTCCCTCTAATATCACTCATATTTTAAAGTGATACAGCTCTGTAATTTCCCATCCAAATATCAGTGGCGGTGGGGCAGACTAAATTAAAAATCTGGCTACTCTGGAGGGGGAGGTAGGAGCAATAGGGACAAAAAGGGCAAAGCAATCGATTCTAAAGTGGTAATGGCAGGAAAAAGATTGAAAACCCCTGATCAAACACAAACGTCAAATCCAGATGGTCAATAAAGTTCAGATGCAGAATTGATAAAGACGATATGATTTGGATCCGTTGAAATCAACATGAAGATTTTTCTAATTATCTTTTTCAATCGTTCTACCTACTCATGAAATTTGAGAAAAAAAAACAGATTTGATTTCTAATAAAAGATAAACCTTCAAATAATGTTTGATTTTTGTGAGTTTTTTTATGGAGTCAAGGGCAATAACTCATAACCATTAAAGTTTTTTTTTTTCTGCATTAAATATTATAAAATTGCGGCAGCTTTGATTCTACATTACACGTTTCCGGCGGGATTCATGAAAATCAGATGAAATCTAAGGTTTCAAACATATTACGAAAACATATTGACGGACTGATGGACAGGAAGAAGCGACGGCAATTTTCGCTAACATTTTTATTCGAGAGCTTCAAATTGAAACTATGGGTGATTTTTATACCCGATTTATTTCTTAACAACTAATCATAAACAAACACTAACATTAAATTTCTAGCACTAATTGTTAGACAAAGGTATCACGCACGTCCAGTGACGTTTCCAAGCATAGACAAGATCAGTTTATTTTGTTTTGGGGTGGAATAAATATTGAAATTAAACAAACCAGACGTATGTAATACGAACTTCATCTACCCACTTAACTTCAAGTTTATACAACGTTTCGACCTATTTCCCCCGTCATCTTCATACAGGGAATGATAAAAAGATGAAAAGTGATAGGCAACTACATATACATTTTTGTCATTCTGTACCCGAGGACGACAGGGGAAACAAATCGAAACGTTGCATAAAACTTTAACCAGTGATTGTTGTTCCATAAAACTGTTCTTAACTTATATTTGAAAACGACCTAGGTCAGGCAGAAATATCTTTGCATGAATACATACAAATTCGAACAATATTATTGAAGGTTTCTTTCATGGACATGGCTATCAATGCATAGTTCAGGGCTAGGTCATGTTTCAATGAGGCAAAAATTCTGTTGTCTTTGAAATCAATTATGTATTTTATCGCAACGGTAACCACCATCGAAAACATGATATATTTAGAGGATACCACATTTTTAAACAAAATATATAATTTTACGTCGAATTCGTCTGATTTGCCTTACGTTACGGCACTTTAGTTATGATTTATGACAATTTCCTACCTTACCCCATGGGGCTGCTCGATTGGCGAGTTCCGCACGGGATTTAAGTAATCAAAGTTAAAAAAAAAAAACAAGCTGGAACAGCGTTCAGAACGCATCCACTTTCATACTGTTGGATTCGGATCAGAATTGGAACAGACGGAGCCTGTTCAGTACATTCCAATCGAGCGCTACTCATGTTACATTACCTTTTGATTTGATTGGTAGCCCATGATTTTCATCTCAATAGAGCAAACAGAAGATATATGAACAAAACAGAATATCAATGCAATTATTGTCTGTACATAAATACAGAATTCAACTATTTAATAGAAAAATTGAAAAACTGGGGCCATATTCTTGAAAACTTAACTTAAGATGATTTTAGTGTTCCAGTCATCTGATTGGTCAATCACTAAGATTGATTTTAAATTCAGTTTTATTATCCAATCAGATTACTGTATTTCTTAAAATTTTAAATTCATTTTAAGTTAGGTCTTAGAGAATAAGGCCACCATCAAACTACCTAATCAACTTTTGTACACAAAAAATATCACAAAACTCAGGAAAATTGAGTTAAAGGCATTATGTGCACAATATAAGACAATTTTTACAAAAAAAAAAACATAATGATAAAATCATTTTCATTAGAAAAATATCAGTTATCATAAGTATTCTAATATCTCAAAAATATACACTACAAAATTACTAGCTATTTCACTTGTTAGTTTCAATGATTACAAGGAATTTCAAACTTATTTTTCACATAGCATGCTAACAATTTGTTATCAACTCAACTTTCTTTTTATTGAAACTAACAAGTAAAAGCTAAATGATAGTATTATAATAGTTTTCATACGAGTTCATTTCAAGTAGAAGTTTGGGAAAGTGTGAATTTAATAAAATAAATATGTTCTAAAACGGTTCTAAAAATTTATACTTGTAATTTTTTTGCCAAATCCAACTATACCTTGAAAAATTCAAAAAGTGTAACAGAATAATGTAATAATAAATTTAACTAGTCCCCAACTAAAAAAAAAAAAAAATTGGAACAAATTAGGCTGAAATAGGTCAGTTGTCCGAAGATTGCACTCAAGTAACAACATGTTTCAGGTTTCTATTAAACAGTCTTGAAACCCATCACTATAAATCAAAACCATTCCAAATGATCAGTTATATCAGAAAGTTCACTGATATAATATATGTAAAAAATAAAATTGTATGAAAACTATTAAAGACATGTATTAGACAAGGTATTATCAAGAATTATTCACCCTATGTATAGGTTTCTGATCAATTCTGTCATATAGTACTACTTTATCTTATAGTACACCAGTCTTTTACATGTAATATTGGTCTTATAACCCTATTGTATAACCTAAAACCTGGTACAAATTTTTCGGGAATGCGGATTTCTAATTTTTCACCGGATTAAACAAATTTTTATTTTCACTGGGATAACACAGAACATATTATTCAGAATAGCATAAAATATAATATTTTTCCAAGAATTTTGACATTTTATCAAGACTTTAAGTAAATCTGATGTTTTTCACAAAAACATGTAACTTTTGATAACGTGTACATTGATATTTTTGTGAAATTTATAGTACATTTTGATAGTTTTCACAGGAAGGAATGATGTATCCTAATTTTTATCCCAAATTTGAAAAATATAATAATTAGTACCAGGTTTCTAGACTATTAACAATAGGGAAATTAACCTCAGCAACCAGCTACAGCTGTATCTTCACCACTACTCTTCGTTATATTTAACGTGGTAAATATCTGAAATTAAATCAAATATAATCCTTGTTAAGACATTTACAAGTATCATTGCACATAACAAAACAACAATTGTTATGGATTCTTTATTCCTTTTGAACACAATGTTTCATTATACATACAGGTAACGTTCTCAAGTGATGACTTTCATTACACATACAGGTAACGTTCTCAAGTGATGACGTTCATTACACATACAGGTAACGTTCTCAAGTGATGACGTTCATTACACATACAGGTAACGTTCTCAAGTGATGACGTTCATTACACATACAGGTAACGTTCTCAAGTGATGACGTTCATTACACATACAGGTAACGTTCTCAAGTGATGACGTTCATTACACATACAGGTAACGTTCTCAAGTGATGACGTTCATTACACATACAGGTAACGTTCTCAAGTGATGACGTTCATTACACATACAGGTAACGTTCTCAAGTGATGACGTTCATTACACATACAGGTAACGTTCTCAAGTGATGACGTTCATTACACATACAGGTAATGTTCTCAAGTGATGTCGTTTCATTACACATACAAGTAATGTTCTCAAGTGATGTCGTTCATTACACATACAGGTATTGTTCTCAAGCTCAAGTGATGACGTTCATTACACATACAGGTAAAGTTCTCAAGTGATGATGTTCATTACACATGCAAGTAACGTTCTCAAGTGATGACGTTCATTACACATGCAGGTAACGTTCTCAAGTGATGTCGTTTCATTACACATACAGGAAATGACATCACTTGAGAACGTTACCTTATGTGTAATGAAACATTGTGTTCAAAAGGAATAAACAACACAATTTTTGTGGCAAATTCAAAGAACAGATCATATAAAACAATGAAAATTGTGTTAATAAAAGTATCTGAATATAAATATAAGAATTAAATGTTGATCTCACTAGTATTATTTGTGTGTAAACGCAGTTGATCACAACACAAACATACATATATGACTTTTTCAGTTTGTCAGGTGATCAACTACGTTTACACAATGATAATGCCAGTCAGACCAACGTTTAATTCTTAAATAAACATAATATTAGCCTTATATGATAAATATACTTTATAACCAGCATCGAATTAAGAATAAGTGTAGTGGCATCTACCTGACTTGCTACAAGGGAGATAACTAGTACTGATTTGTAATTGTTCAGACTACAGTAGAGTTACATCTTATTTTTTATTTTCTAGGTGCATATAATGGGAAATGACATGCAGTGTGCAATGAGGTAAATTTCGCCACAACTGCAGTACAACTGAATACAATCCTATAATGTGGTTAAAGATACATATACTGTAAGTGCCGTCCCTTTCCAACAAATAAATTTTGGAGGATCCACATACATATTGTTTCATTTAATGACATGCTCCATGACTAAACAACTCTTGAAGTTATGAATCTTGGAATTTATATCTGTGTTACTCTGAGTTAGAGTGTGAATTTGGACCAAAACCCTTTTTGCAGTTTTCAAAATAGTAAGGGTTATTGTAAATTTTATGTTTTCTATCAATGTCTATACAGGGAGCAATACTTGAACAAGAACCTCATGAAATTCAATTGGTTATAGATTTTTCAAA
This sequence comes from Lottia gigantea, assembly GCF_000327385.1. Lineage (NCBI taxonomy): Eukaryota > Metazoa > Mollusca > Gastropoda > Lottiidae > Lottia > Lottia gigantea. The sequence continues at coordinate 1,267,726 of NW_008710397.1, forward strand.
AAATAACTTCACCGTCAGTTTCATTACATAAGTTGACTCTGTGATACCCATCATCTGAGTATTCAGATATATTCCAGACTAAAATCAACAAAAAGGCAAACCTGTCCCTTTAAAATTGATGATATATTACCTCAGAGCATGTTGGATGTATACCTATAGTCATATCAAAATCTTCTTTAGTAGCCCCTTTTCTCATAGCTATAGAATAACCTTGTGTTATCTCTCCAGCATTAGGTCCTAACACATGGAAACCTACAACTCTTTCCTGTAATAAGAGAAGAAATGAGCTTCAAACTACTATAAATTTTTTTTACCCAATTATTACATTACTTTTCTTTTTCCAGCTTTTAGAGACAGCTTTCTTCTGTTAAGCTAGATTATCTAAGACTAGTCAAGTCAAAGACGTTACAAGACCTTTTAATTATTGAGGGATGTTTAAGAAGCACATTAAGGAGCACCTCAATTTATTATCTCATCAGAAATACTAGTTGCTGTTTCTATGTTAGCCACTCCTATCAGCATCAGCAGCAAGGGAAGCCAAGGCATTGTTCCACATCAAAAATCTAACAATTAAATTTTTTTATAAGTATGGTCTTTCTTAATGTAAAATTACAAACTTAGGAAAAGAGTTTGTCCTGGAAGAGGACCCAGAATGAACCTGGACCTCCAGGTAAGTGAGTAGTATCCCACTGAACTATCCATGCAACCCAAACAGAAGTATCAATATTAAAATGAAACTAAAGTCATCTAGATTTTTATACCTTTTCTGTTTTTAAACACACTAGTTTGGCATAGCAGACATTTTCTTCTCTATGTGGTACTGTCCATTCTAAAGGCATGAAATTGGAATGATAAACCTAAAAATAGAATATGATGGCTATAGACAATCTATATTAATGGTTTTAAATTTTAATAATTGTCACATGGATTTGTTTTTTTTTTAGGATATATAAAACATGGATTGCAAATGGCATTTTTATAAATAGTACACCATTCCATTGACAAGCAAGATACACCGAATTAGCCAATAAATTTTCAGCATGTCAAGGGATGTTACTCAATTAATGTGTCGAACATATCGAATCTTTTGAACATTGATTTCCAAAGCCACTTATATGCTCTGTACATCAAAAGCTAAAGATGGGTTTCGTTATTTTTTAGTGTCAAATTAAGCAAACTATTTGATTAATTGGTGTTTCTAATGAATTATCATGTATTCTTAATCATATTATTATGTTCTTATTGCATATAATTAAGAGTTTTGACCAATCATAAATGTCCATTTATGTACAGTCTGGATAAACAAAAAAGACTTTTTGAGCTTTCTTGATTGGTCACTCATTGGAATTTTGCTGGTAACTTTCGTCTAATTTAGCTAATTTTGAATTAATTATGGACATGTGAGACAAACTTGAATATTTTCAAGTCATTAGATCACCTCTACTTTCTATTCATATAAGTAATTCATTTTCTTACATTTTAAATAAGTGAACCTATCTTAAAAACATTCTCAATATTTGTCAAATCATACCAAAATTTGCACTTGTCAAACATCTTGTTGGTACAAAAACAAACAAACAACAAAAACATCAGATAAAAAACGTGACCTAATTTGCTTCTACAAGAAATGTTGATGGGTGAAAAAACTAGAATGTAGGCACGTTAAACATTATATAATTACCTCAATGTTATCAGCACCATATTTGTCTATGGCAGCTTCTTCTGAATATCCTATAGCTCCATATTCTATAGGTGTAAACACAGTAGTAGCAACATTAATATAATCACACTGAAAATAGTGAACATCATTATAAATAATAATACAGAAGTCAAATAAGATTTAATATACAAATTCAAATTACGTTTATCAAAAACAAACAACGGCATTAGCCTGCTCTATTTTGATTTCCAACTGTCATGGGATCTTTAAAATGCATAGTCTGTAGCGCACAGGGCCTCAGTTTATTGTCCCATTTTCCATGTCAGTCCCTCAAACTTGCATCACTGTGAGTGGAGAACATTGAAAATCCAAAGGTATATATCTTGATTTACGTTGGAATTGAACCCCAAATCTTCAGGTTAGTGAGCAAACGTCTCACTCACTGAGCTACTGTGGCTCCAAATAGCATATTTGAGAATGGCACTTTAATTCTAAATATTTTGATTCTCACAGACATGATAGGGTGTACGTACTACTTTCTGCTCCCATTTGAGCTAATGATGATTCAAAATTCAATGCATTGTTCATATGAAATTGAAATTTTTACAGATCTTTAACATGAATAGCACACGGGGCCTTAGTTCACTATGATAGCATCACAGGCAGAGGGAGGATAGGGTACAATAATCGGAAAGTATCATCTCTTAATGGCCCTCATGAGAGACACAAAAATATTTGATAGACTCTAATCTCCTGCTTTCGGCATAAGCAACTAGTTTTGATGTAAACACTTAGGTACAGAAACAATCTCATTGAACGGGAGAGAGTAATTTGTGCTAGTTCTAATACTTACAAGGGTTTTAGGATTATTATATAATCTATTAACTAACAGACGACCAGCTTAGATAGCTACTAGTGTTAGTTCTGATACTTACAAGAGTTTTAGAATTATTATATAATCTATTCACTAACAGACAACCAGCTTAGATAGCTACTGGTGTTAGTTCTGATACTTACAAGAGTTTTAGAATTATTATATAATCTATTAACTAACAGACGACCAGCTTGGATAGCTACTGGTGTTAGTTCTGATACTTACAAGAGTTTAGAATTATTATATAATCTATTAACTTACAGACGACCAGCTTGGATAGCTACTGGTGTTAGTTCTGATACTTACAAGAGTTTTAGAATTATTATATAATCTATTAACTAACAGACGACCAGCTTAGATAGCTACTGGTGTTAGTTCTGATTACTTACAAGAGTTTTAGAATTATTATATAATCTATTAACTAACAGACGACCAGCTTAGATAGCAACTAGTGTTAGTTCTGATACTTACAAGAGTTTTAGAATTATTATATAATCTATTAACTTACAGACGACCAGCTTAGACAGCTACTGGTGTTAGTTCTGATACTTACAAGAGTTTTAGAATCATTATAAAATCTATTCACTAACAGACGACCAGATTAGATAGCTACTGGTGTTAGTTCTGATACTTACAAGAGTTTTAGAATTATTATATAATCTATTCACTAACAGACGACCAGCTTGGATAGCTACTGGTGTTAGTTCTGATACTTACAAGAGTTTTAGAATTATTATATAATCTATTAACTAACAGACGACCAGCTTGGATAGCTACTGGTGTGAGTTCTGATACTTACAAGAGTTTTAGAATTATTATATAATCTATTCACTAACAGACGACCAGCTTGGATAGCTACTGGTGTTAGTTCTGGACGACCTTTAGCAATATCACCAATAGCATAAATATGAGGTATATTGGTTTGATCTTCATCATTACATATAACTTTACCATTCCTTGGAAAACAAAACATGTAAAACATGAATAATTACAGAAACTTTCAATGCCACGTAAATTTGACTTTCACACTTGGTTTAAAACAATACACTAGAATATAAATAAAATCTAACATTTATTTATTAGTATGTTTGGTTTTAACGGGAATTGTCTGCCAGTTCCATAAAAAACAGGAATAATGACTTAGTTGTCTACCAATGGCTATGTACAATTATACTAGTGATCCATTTTCATTAGTTTTTTCTAATTTATAAGTTTTTCACTGTCCCAAGTTATTCACTGTCAAAAGTATACATCATTATCATTTGTCTATTGTCACAATTTATTCATCATCCTAAGTTATCTATTATAACAAGTTATTCATTGCTAAATGTAATTCAAAGTTTTAATATCACAAGTAAGTCAATGAGACAAAGTACAATGAGACAAAGTACAATGTCCTAAGTTATTCATTGTCACAAGTTATTCATTCAAAAGTTTTTCATTGCAACAAGTTATCTATTGTCACAAATTATCCATTGCAACAAGTTATCTATTGTCACAAATTATCCATTGTCACAAGTTATCTATTGTCACAAATTATCCATTGTCACAAGTTATCTATTGTCACAAATTATCTATTGTCACAAGTTATCTATTGTCACAAATTATCCATTGTCACAAGTTATCTATTGTCACAAATTATTCATTGTCACAAGTTATCTATTGTCACAAATTATCCATTGTCACAAGTTATCTATTGTCACAAATTATCCATGGTCACAAGTTATCTATTGTCACAAATTATTCATTGTCACAAGTTATTCATTATCTCAAAGTTTCTATGGTCACAAGTTATCTATTGTCACAAATTATTCATTGTCACAAGTTATTCATTATCTCAAAGTTTCTATGGTCACAAGTTATCTATTGTCACAAATTATTCATTGTCACAAGTTATTCATTATCTCAAAGTTTCTATGGTCACAAGTTATCTATTGTCACAAATTATTCATTGTCACAAGTTATTCATTATCTCAAAGTTTCTATGGTCACAAGTTATCTAACCAATAAATATGAATAGAAAATATTTTAAATACTTACTTTTCTAATTTGACGCCTATTTTTTCTAATCCTATACCAGCTGTACATGGATCTCTTCCCATAGCTATTAAAATCTATAATAATCAAGATAAAACATACATGATATTCAAATTCAAAACTATTAGCCACTTTCCAGTGAATATTAACCCTTCAATCATTGCAAAAAGTGACATCTGGTCTCCCCTTTCAGTAAACTTCTTAAGTCCAAAATCTTCTCATATCTATCTTTCCTAAGAAACAATCAAATATGAGTTTCACTTAAAATCCTACGGTAAGAAATTTTCATTATTTATCGGGTAACTTACAACAGCTATACCCTGACATAACTTAACACTTCAGAATAGATTTAACTTGCCAATTTCTGTTGTGAGAACTCATTAGTGTTGACGCATTGACTGTTTTTCACATTTTTCTGCAATTCTTTCACTATGAAAAATGGCAAAACTTTTAAAGTGGATGGGCCACCCTTGGCTGCCTGGTAGAAGTACCACTTTCATTCAAATGACACAAAATATCACATTTTCAATTCCCAAATACTCATAATACACAGGAATATACTGTATACTTACTGTGTTAAATTCTTCTTCAACAATATCTCCAGTACTAGTATTTTTACCAGTTACTTTATATTTACCAGGATTACCATCCTCTAATTTTTCTATCTACAATATCAATATCATATATAGATAATACTGAGCTCTTTAATTCACCTCCTGAGTTGAGGATTAATGTTGATTTTCTTACTTTAATTCAGATATTTTTGTAGAATTCAAATGTTTCTGAAATATACGACACCTGATAGCATTGGGATTTTCAAAATATCATGTCATGATCATTATCAGGATTCTAGAAGCTCTATAACCCTGGTTTCCAACTTAAGGTGTTTTCACCCCCTGGGGTTGTGAGATTAGGGTGTCAGGGATGTGACCAATTGATGCAAGAGATGAAATTATTTTGAGTCGAGAGGGCAGCTCACATCATCACAAGCTGGAAATGTGGATGAAACAAATTTTTGGGGGTGTGAGAGTTCCAGGTGATTGCTCCAGCGGCATGAAGGCTGAAAAAGGTTGGGAACCACTGCTCTTTAACAACTATACTTCAATGATGCATTTTCAATTGATTGCAAAAGTACCAAAGTCAAATTTCATATTTATAAATGATACAGATAGGGTCTTGACAGAAGATCAAACAACATTGCAGATAAATATTTCTGTTTATAGCTAACCTTTACTGGTACAACACCTCGATGGAAGAAAACATTTTTGGACTGCATATATTGACCAATATATTCAGCAATTTGTTGGTCAAAACCACGTAATAATATAGATCTAACCATAACAGTCACATCTAAACCCAGTCCTGCTAGAAATCCAGCACATTCTAGAGACACATAAGATGCACCAATACACAATGTTCTACCAGGACAGTATGGTAATGAAAACAGGTCATCACTGAAAAAAATATTAACAACCCATTGTTATTTCAATCTTACAGTATCAAGTGCAAGTTTACCATTCTGTTTGACCAATCTACGTTAATCTTAGAAACAGGAATTATTTTGTCACTAACAGTTCAACATCGAAATTTGAGCCTTCAAATCCATATGTGTAAGGAATGTTTGAAAGTTAAAATGACATCTTTTTTAGATACTCCACCATATAATAATTGAGAATGAAATTTCTAGTTTGAAGGAATTATGAGATTTTCGTACATCTAGTATTTGTGAAGACTATGTACATATATTCGAGAATCAAATTAACCTTCTGAAAATGGCCAACCCTAGCCTTCAATTATGAATATTAGACAGAATGGATTATTTCTTTCCATGTACATCTAGGTTGACTAGTATAATGAGGAAAGATGATTTATTGAAGGTCACAGGGAGTTTCTATATATTTACCTGGTTATACAATACTCCTTAGCACCTGGAATATCAGGATATCTTGGTCGTTCACCTGTAGCTATTAAAAATGTTTCACCACTTATCTCTTCAACTTTATTATTTTTCTTGGTAACCTTGGTAACGATAATAGTTAGTTATAACATACTGAATGTCACATGAAACATCATTGTTCTCAAGAGTCTGGGCATAGAGGGTATTTCACAATTTTATTTTGAGACAAAAGCCATATACAGTGAATCCTGCTACTGTGACCACCTTCAGTAAGCAACCACCTTCAATATGCAACAAAAAGTCCCAACGTTACAATACAATTAACATATATATATCATTTTGAAATAAATATTTTGAAAAACGTCTACATTTTGGGTTATTTTATTCATCTTACAGCATTTTTTATGATTTCTGCTTCTACATCTAATAATATACGCACAATCAGCTTTTATTTCAAATAATGAGTGTTTTCTAGATAAAAATTGGATGCATTTTCAACACCAAGGGCAATAACTGGTATTTAATATTTTTCTGCTTTTCAATGAGTTCATCCTTGGGTGGTAATAATACTCATACCATGTTTTGTGAAATCCCTCAAGAATTGTGCCTTCTGGAGTGTTTTCAATATTTGAGGGTAATTGTAGAGGGACATGAGTGATGCCAATATACTCTTCACATCTTATGTGGTCTTATAAAATGTTCTTTACCTTCAATGTATGTGGTTCTATAAATTCACCATAACCATTAATATAATTTACAGATTTTTCACGTAACTGTACTCTATAACCCCAGTTTAATGAACCAATATGATCCTACAAACATATAATATCAATATTAATAAGATCTTTTTTTACATTTTCAAAAGATGAAAACAGAATATACCTCTACATCATAGGCCATGGTATACCATATTCAGAAGTCAATTTTTCCTTGGAATCAGATCCAGGAATTGTTCATAGTATTCACAGTTTACTGTCCAAATTTCAGTCTTCTCAGCCATGTTAGACCTTAAATTTCCATGTTTGAAAATAACACTGACATTAAATACCATTAAAGACAATGACTGTTCTCCAGTTTTCATGGGTTTCCCCAAACAATAATATGAATATGCAATACGATGCAACTATACAATTCTGATAAAGAAATGAAGTATAATGTACCTGTATAGCAGCAGTCATTGTTTCCCAGTTATGTTTGACTATAAGACAAGATGAAAACATTAGGTTATAATCTATATGTATTCAAAGATATTAACTGTGTTTCCATTGAGGGAAAAAGCTGGCTTTAAGCTTTCATGTGTTACCACTGGGCAAATTGCCGAAAACATCTCATTTTGCTTTCAGCAATTTGTCGGAGGTCAACTGAAAGCTAGCTTAATGCCGGCTTTCACTTAACCAGTAGAAACGCAAAAAGCCAGCTTTATCTCGTTCGTCTATAGGGGGCGTACTGGTCTTTCCAGTCTATTGCATTTCTTACTGGTGAAACGGTAGTCTTGTACATCACGAGTTGTAAATGATGTGCGACTTCGAGGCTAAAGTCGTGCGGGAACCAGTTAAACTCAGCTGGTTATAATTTACAATTCCTAGTGGAAACGCGGTTATTATACATCTACTAACTAGGGATTACATTTCAATGTTCATAAGACTAAGCAACTAAAACAGATGCAAATAATTACCAACTGCAGCATAATTAGGAATAATTTTGAAAAAATTACCCCATTGACACCAAGAGAAAACTATTTTTGGTTATATTCCATAACTTGATCATAAAACTTAAAAATATTACCTTCTGTGTTTACATCCCAGCCAAAACTTTTAGCATCTGAAAACTCTTCTCCTATAATGAAAAAAATTAACAATAAAAGTTACTTAAGCTTACTTAATCTAAGTAATTATATGTTAAGCTCAAACAAGAAATGAAATAAAGAAGACAAGATATATGGATATATACTATTTCTGTATTTATTAACTCAACGTTTCACATGCTCATACAGGCAGCGTTATCAAGAGAAATGCCTGCCTGTATGAGCATGTGAAACATTGAGTTAATAAATGTCAGAAATAGTATATCCTTATATCTTGTGCTTCTTTACCTATGCCTATTTCTATATGTCTTATAAACAAAGAGATAAAATGTTTATTACATCATCTGAAATACTAAATTAAGCATTACAGTTGATATCAAAAGAGATTATTTGTCAGTTCATGGCTTAATTATTTCGAAAACTAGGACTTCTGAACAAATGATTTGGGAACAGATGTGTCCTGTGAGTTACGTACTCAATCAACATAGAATATCTCATCAAAAAATTATATCAGAACCGTGTGGTCACGTGAGACAAAAATTATGTCACATCGCTGTTTACGCAATGTGTCTTTTGAACAATGTCCATGATGCAGCATACATACATGACAATGTATTTTGTTTTTAATGGACAAAAATCATACATCTGTGCCTTTGTTTTACAAACTGAATATAACTTAATCTCTGCAATTGGAATAACTTCCGGTTTACAAATGATATAAATTGAGCTTTAAAGATGATACATCTATATCATTATATAGTAAAACCTGTCATTTCAGATAAAGAGAAAACTATGATTTTTTCAGAACTTCAAGTATAATGTATTTTGACACAAAAAATAAGCTTTTCAATAATATATTTTACGTATTTTACGTATATTTGAAGCTGTTCCAGAAAAATAGAAAAATAACAAACCTAATATAGCTGCCCTATGCATTAATTTTTTGGGGATACATCCCACATTGACACAAGTACCACCTAAACCCCATTGTGTTCCTTGTGGACTTGGTTTCACAAAATCAAGTAAGGCAACTTTTTTACCAAAATTTGAAGCCTCCTGAAAAGAAAAAAATAAGGGTTTACAAAATTTTTGGTTTTTACATTATAATCAGATTCAATGAATATGGCATCCTTACATCTCAATATAACAATGTATGATCTGAGCACCAAGAACAAACTCTCCAAAATGTCTTACCTTATGTTATGCTTATAGGTCCAAAAGTGACCATATCTTACTGTAGGCAGCAATAACAATGTCTTGCCATAGCTGCTGCTAGGCCACCGAAATTTCTGACAACAATGTCTTACCATAGCAGCCGCATAATCACCAGAATCTCCACCAATAACAATGTCTCTTAGATGCTTCTTAAACAATGGAACCTTCACCAATAATAATGTCTTACCTTAGCTGCTGCTACAATCAGAGTCTTCACCAATAACAATGTCTTACCTTAGCTGATGCTACAACCAGAGCCTTCACCAATAACAATGTCTTACCTTACTTGCTGCTACAACCAGAGCCTTCACCAATAACAATGTCTTACCTTAGCTGCTGATACAACCAGAGTCTTCACCAATAACAATGTCTTACCTTAGCTGCTGATACAACCAGAGTCTTCACCAATAACAATGTCTTACCTTAGCTGCTGATACAACCAGAGCCTTCACCAATAACAATGTCTTACCTTACTTGCTGCTACAACCAGAGTCTTCACCAATAACAATGTCTTACCTTAGCTGCTGATACAACCAGAGTCTTCACCAATAACAATGTCTTACCTTAGCTGCTGATACAACCAGAGCCTTCACCAATAACAATGTCTTACCTTAGCTGCTGCTAAACCACCAGAACCTCCACCAACAACAATGAGATCATAGTCATACTTCTTTGTGGTTGTGTTGATCATTTTCAATAACTGACCATCACTATGGGCTTTTAATGTTGAATCACAACCTCCTGGAAAATCAAATCATTCACATTACTCTATCTTATTGGATAACTTAGAAATTTACTTTTACTGGTGGTTCACTGTTATTACTTAACAAGTCACATTAATAGTGAGTGCTATTGTTGATTTACAGAATCTAGTGCTATTGTTGATTTACAGTATCTAGTGCTATTGTTGATTTACAGTATCTAGTGCTATTGTTGATTTACAGTATCTAGTGCTATTGTTGATTTACAAAATCTAGTGATGTTGTTGATTAACAAAAGCTAGTGCTATTGTTGATTTACAGTATCTTGTGCTATTGTTGATTTGCAGAATCTAGTGCTATTGTTGACTATTGTTGATTTACAGAAACTAGTGCTATTGTTGATTTACAGAATCTAGTGCTATTGTTGATTTGCAGAATCCAGTGCTATTGTTGACTATTGTTGATTTACAGAATCTAGTGCTATTGTTGATTTACAGTATCTAGTGCTATTGTTGATTTACAGTATCTAGTGCTATTGTTGACTATTGTTGATTTACAGAATCTAGTGCTATTGTTGATTTACAGAATCTAGTGCTATTGTTGATTTACAGAATCTAGTGCTATTGGTGATTTACAGTATCTAGTGCTATTGTTGATTTACAGAATCTAGTGCTATTGTTGATTTGCAGAATCTAGTGCTATTGTTGACTATTGTTAATTTTCAGAATCTAGTGCTATTGTTGATTTACAGTATCTAGTGCTATTGTTGATTTACAGTATCTAGTACTATTGTTGATTTACAGTATCTAGTGCTATTGTTGATTTACAGTATCTAGTATTATTGTTGATTTACAGTATCTAGTACTATTGTTGATTTACAGTATCTAGTGCTATTGTTGATTTACAGTAAGCTTATTGTTCATGTTGTACAGAATGAAGTAAGATTATTGTTATTTTACAGAATCTAGTAATGTTGTTATTTTACAGAATCTAGTAATTTAAATGTTGTTGATGAACAAATCTAGTACTAAAGATTCCAGTTGACCAGACAATTATTTCTAACAGCCTGTATCAGACTAGATAACATTAATCAATATTATATGATGAGTTCTTAGTGTATTATATCAGTATTTTTCTAATGTAATCGATGATTATCTTATATTAACCGTATTGTCAGTAATGAAAACAAAATTCAGACCTTCATGAAAATAACAGTCAGAAAAAATGAAGCCAAGCATATTCAAGCTAAAATATTTTAGTTGAGCATAGGCATTTCTGATACAAAACTTAATTCAAAAATAATTCTCCTTGAATTGAAGCTCGTTGATGTAGCAATCAATGTGTAGCTTCTCTCATTATTTATTCCACCTAAAAATTATCTTGAGTCAAAAATTACCTCCTTGATACGCTGTGTATCAG
>NW_008710397.1:1279382-1410827 GCF_000327385.1 Lottia gigantea
AATATCTTACTGTAGGCAGCAATAACAATGTCTTGCCATAGCTGCTGCTAGGCCACCGAAATTTCTGACAACAATGTCTTACCATAACAGCCGCATAATCACCAGAATCTCCACCAATAACAATGTCTCTTAGATGCTTCTTAAACAATGGAACCTTCACCAATAACAATGTCTTACCTTAGCTGCTGCTACAATCAGAGTCTTCACCAATAACAATGTCTTACCTTAGCTGATGCTACAACCAGAGCCTTCACCAATAACAATGTCTTACCTTACTTGCTGCTACAACCAGAGCCTTCACCAATAACAATGTCTTACCTTAGCTGCTGATACAACCAGAGTCTTCACCAATAACAATGTCTTACCTTAGCTGCTGATACAACCAGAGTCTTCACCAATAACAATGTCTTACCTTAGCTGCTGATACAACCAGAGCCTTCACCAATAACAATGTCTTACCTTACTTGCTGCTACAACCAGAGTCTTCACCAATAACAATATCTTACCTTAGCTGCTGATACAACCAGAGTCTTCACCAATAACAATGTCTTACCTTAGCTGCTGATACAACCAGAGTCTTCACCAATAACAATGTCTTACCTTAGCTGCTGATACAACCAGAGCCTTCACCAATAACAATGCCTTACCTTACTTGCTGCTACAACCAGAGCCTTCACCAATAACAATGTCTTACCTTAGCTGCTGCTAAACCACCAGAACCTCCACCAACAACAATGAGATCATAGTCATACTTCTTTGTGGTTGTGTTGATCATTTTCAATAACTGACCATCACTATGGGCTTTTAATGTTGAATCACAACCTCCTGGAAAATCAAATCATTCACATTACTCTATCTTATTGGATAACTTAGAAATTTACTTTTACTGGTGGTTCACTGTTATTACTTAACAAGTCACATTAATAGTGAGTGCTATTGTTGATTTACAGAATCTAGTGCTATTGTTGATTTACAGTATCTAGTGCTATTGTTGATTTACAGTATCTAGTGCTATTGTTGATTTACAGTATCTAGTGCTATTGTTGATTTACAAAATCTAGTGATGTTGTTGATTAACAAAAGCTAGTGCTATTGTTGATTTACAGTATCTTGTGCTATTGTTGATTTGCAGAATCTAGTGCTATTGTTGACTATTGTTGATTTACAGAATCTAGTGCTATTGTTGATTTACAGAATCTAGTGCTATTGTTGATTTACAGTATCTAGTACTATTGTTGATTTACAGTATCTAGTGCTTTTGTTGATTTACAAAATCTAGTGATGTTGTTGATTAACAGAATCTAGTGCTATTGTTGATTTACAGTATCTAGTGCTATTGTTGATTTGCAGAATCTAGTGCTATTGTTGACTATTGTTGATTTACAGAAACTAGTGCTATTGTTGATTTACAGAATCTAGTGCTATTGTTGATTTGCAGAATCCAGTGCTATTGTTGACTATTGTTGATTTACAGAATCTAGTGCTATTGTTGATTTACAGTATCTAGTGCTATTGTTGATTTACAGTATCTAGTGCTATTGTTGACTATTGTTGATTTACAGAATCTAGTGCTATTGTTGATTTACAGAATCTAGTGCTATTGTTGATTTACAGAATCTAGTGCTATTGGTGATTTACAGTATCTAGTGCTATTGTTGATTTACAGAATCTAGTGCTATTGTTGATTTGCAGAATCTAGTGCTATTGTTGACTATTGTTAATTTTCAGAATCTAGTGCTATTGTTGATTTACAGTATCTAGTGCTATTGTTGATTTACAGTATCTAGTACTATTGTTGATTTACAGTATCTAGTGCTATTGTTGATTTACAGTATCTAGTATCATTGTTGATTTACAGTATCTAGTACTATTGTTGATTTACAGTATCTAGTGCTATTGTTGATTTACAGTAAGCTTATTGTTCATGTTGTACAGAATGAAGTAAGATTATTGTTATTTTACAGAATCTAGTAATGTTGTTATTTTACAGAATCTAGTAATTTAAATGTTGTTGATGAACAAATCTAGTACTAAAGATTCCAGTTGACCAGACAATTATTTCTAACAGCCTGTATCAGACTAGATAACATTAATCAATATTATATGATGAGTTCTTAGTGTATTATATCAGTATTTTTCTAATGTAATCGATGATTATCTTATATTAACCGTATTGTCAGTAATGAAAACAAAATTCAGACCTTCATGAAAATAACAGTCAGAAAAAATGAAGCCAAGCATATTCAAGCTAAAATATTTTAGTTGAGCATAGGCATTTCTGATACAAAACTTAATTCAAAAATAATTCTCCTTGAATTGAAGCTCGTTGATGTAGCAATCAATGTGTAGCTTCTCTCATTATTTATTCCACCTAAAAATTATCTTGAGTCAAAAATTACCTCCTTGATACGCTGTGTATCAGGGACTATGAAAACATAAATTTGCACCATTCCAATTTTCAATCCGACGTCTGTGGCTCTTGCAATTCCACTAAAACTAAGCGTTTTATGACGTCCCTATCGCAAAAAGCCTTATATAATGATGGTTTAAGACGAAATACATGAACCACAAACGTCCGATTTTTAAATGAAATTGATGCTATCAGTGTCCTTGATTCACATAAAAAATCCTGAAAAACTCTTTACAAATATCCTTTATAATTCATTTTATTTAGTAATTTTTATTGAAATTCAGAAAACTGTATTATTACCCATAGTATAACAAAACCATTATTAAAATGTTTCTTTGTATGGTACATATTAGAATCCAGAATAATGAGTTGGAACCAAGCACATCCTTTAACAACGAAGAAATTTTCAAATCTTCACATGAAGGTCTAAGCACACAAAATGCTGATAAAATCTATTTGATCCATAAAAGGAGCACCTTCACTATTCATTCGACCAGAAACAGGAATTTTTTAGCTTACATAATCAGTATTAGTGTTCACAGCTCATCGTCGAAACTTGAGCCTTCAAATCCACATGTGTATACATAATTATTCACGTTTGAAAGTTAAAAATACGACTCGAATATTAGTGAGACTATGCCATATATAGAAAACACATATATAGAAAACACATATATAGGAATAGACAGTGGAATTTCTAGTTTGAGGTATATTTGAAGGAATTATGTGATTTTTCGTACTTCTTAAGACTATTAAAGCATAAAGACCCAAATCAATCCCTAATAATACCAACTATTCCCCTTTAAAAGTCAATTTCAAGTTACTGGTTTTAATATCACAAGAGCAGCAATATAATCTTTTCTTCCATTGATCACTAATCTATCTATCTACAGGTTTTGGTTGACACGTCCAGTCTTTTTAGTTAGTCTATAATAAATGTCAATATTGTGCGTAATTACTTCACTTTCTGATAATTTTGTTAAAAAAGATCCATTTTTGATTTTTTGCACTATTGATCTAAACTTTCACTATTCTGTATTGAACACAAATCTATAGGTTTTGGTTTGTGAAATCATTAATCCAAACAATCTGGTTTCCATTAGTGTTCTGAGTAGGAGTCATCTGTGTGTTGAGTGATGAGAATTACATAACTTTATTTGCTGAGTACAATAATCTATTTATTTTCATTTTTACACCATTAGCTTGATTTATAACATTCATTTAAAATTACTAAAACAATATTTTAAAATCCGCCTACAAAGTCACTGGTATTTATTTATCCTTATATTGGTTATTTTACTCATATACATGGACTAACTCTTCATCAACAATTGATATTTCACATGTTAAGGGAAATCTTGTTCCATTAAAACTAATCCTATCTGAAATATTGTGTAAATTTCTCTACGTATAGCGTCCTATTTAATTAATTGATGAAATAAAGTGTTCTGCTCGTTAAATAGATGCTAGTAATTTAAAGGGATTGTTAAGAACTTTTTCTAAATTTTTTTAATGCATCAATTTGTACCATTCCAATTTTCAATCAGACGTCTGTGGTTCCTGCAATTCCGCTAAGACCATGTGTTTGATGACGTCACTAATCACAAAATATGCTTTATCATATAAGGCCTTCACGATTAGTGACGTCATCAAACACTTAGTTTTAGTGAAATTGAAGAAATCACAGACATCTGATTGAAAATTGGTAGCAAATGGATGCTATCAGTGTCCCCGATACACATACAAATTTTAGAAAACCCCTTTACAATCTCTTTAACAATCAATAGAAGAAATAGAGTTTAAATTCTCCATTCTGTGATGGTTTTATAATATATATCAAGCTTGACTAGTAGACCACACTAATTGTGTTGAGTGCTGTCATTAAACACAATATCAATGAACATAAGAGTACATTGATTGTGGAAATTACTTGTGATCCAGAAAAAAGAAAAGGGTTCACTTATGGAAATTACTTGTGATTGCAATTGAGTTCACATTCGCTGTGGAAACTACTTGCGATTGCACTAAACATTAGAGTCCAAATGGGCTTGGCAAATTACTTGTGATTGCAATGAACATGAGAGTCCATATGGGTTGTGGAAATAAATTGTGGTTACAATAATTATGATAGTCCACATAGGCTGAGAAAATTACTTGTGATTTTGAAAATCATAATGGTCCACATGGGTTGGGCAAATTACTTGAACATAACTGACAAATAAAGCTGTGGTTGCTTTGGCTCAAAGAAAAGATAAACAAGAAAAGCGAAAACATATGGATTATTGATCATATCAATCGTTAATTTGTAATTAAGCTAATCAGTAATAGTGTTCACAGTTCACTATCAAAATTTGAGCCTTCAAATCCATGTGTGTTCAGAATTATCCGTATTTCAAAGTTATAACGACTTCTCTTGATACTTTGTGGTATATAGAAAAGACATAATTATATATAGAAATAGTGAGTAAAATTTCCTAGTTTGAGATATTTTTTAAGTAATTGTGCAATATTCATATTCATGACCTAAATCAACTCCTAAAAATTCTGAGCTTGTTCCTTTAAATTTCCCATCCCTCATATTTTCATAAATAATTCAAATTATAAGAACTTGAAATTTCAGTTTCTATCAAGGATACTTATATAATTGTCAAAAACTGATATCAATATGTATAGTAATGTCCTTAATGTTTCATAGTTTCCTCTTTATTATTTTCTATTAACACTGAAAACAATGTATTGACATAAAGTTAGGCTTAAAAAGATTACTTAGTGATACAATACAATAATGGCATGGATAACAGATATCATTATAATTAAAGTTACAAGTTCGCCAACCATTTGACCAATCACACCTTAATCTCATAAACAGGAACTGTTTTAGATAATGTTGCAAGCACAAGAACAGTCCTGGTCGGTGATTTCTGTGTTAAGAGTTTAACATGAGACAAAGACAAAGGCAAAGACAAAGGAGACAAAGAAATCACCAGTTGGTTGTTTTCCTCTATGTCCATAATCACGGGCGGATCATGCAATTGAAAGGAAAATGAAACTGATTGCAGACAATAGCACATTTGGCGATAAATATCAAAGTGGTTTGACATTATAAATCCTGTTAGCAATGCCAAAACGTTGGAGAAAATGATAATATACATGTATAGTAAAGATTCACTGAGGGGAAGACAGGGTAATGCAATCTATCAAGGATCCTGAAAAATAGATAGAAAAAGATCGAAAACCCCTGCCTTCGAAGGGTTTCCTTATTTATTTAGTGTCAAATTAAGCAAACTATTTGATTAATTGGTATTTCTAATGAATTATCATGTATTCTTAATCATATCATTATGTTTTTTATAGCTTTAACCAATCATAAATGTCCATGTATGTACAGTCTGGATAAATAAAAAACAAAAAAAGACTTTTTGACCATTCTTGATCGGTCACTCATTGGAATTCTCTTCTAATGTAGCAAGACATGTAAGACAAACTGGTATTTTTCCAAGTCATTAGAATACCTCAACTTTATATTCATATAAGTATTAATTAGCATTTTCATTTATCATTATTTGCTATACCAATATTTCTTGTTCTTCAAAGAACAGCACATATCTATAATTTCCATTAAGCTATATTACTACTCTAGATTGAAATTTTATAGTAGTTGAATAACAAATTGTTAAAAGCTATTTTCAAGAAAAGATCAATAGTAATATGTGTTGTATAATTCAAGCACATTCAATTTTTTCTTTTATAGGATTTTGGTCAAAAGAATGAGTAAGTGAATAAACTGTTTATTTCTATATTGGTAATGGGGGGAGCCGCGGTGGCTCAGTGAGTTAGACACTTGCTCGCTAACCTGAAGGTCCAGGGTTCAATCCCAGCATAGGTCAAGATAATACCTTCGGATTTTCCAACCCGGTTTCCCCCTGTCAGTGATGCAGGTAAGAGGGGCTGACATGGAATAAGCGTCTACTCGTTCGGACGGGACAATAAACCGAGGCCTCATGTGCTACAGGCTGTGCACGTTAAAGATCCCTCGACAGTTGGAAATCGAAAAAGAGCAGGCTAATGCTGAAGCGAAATTTCCTTCATTGCACCCTGCATGGCGTTGCCCGTCTTCATTAGCCCATATGGTGCAGAAAAGTAGGATGTAAAACTCCATTCATTTCATTTTCTACTGGTAATGGGAAAAAATGATTTTGTAATTTTATGATGCATTTAATTTTTCAGAATATATTCATTATAACTATTATTTTTTTTAATTATTCAGCAAAAAAGAGAATATTATGTATTATTAAGAACTCAAGATATATGGATATACTACTTCTATGTTTATTATATACCGGTACTACGTTTCGAAACACATACAGGTAATGTTATCAAGTAAATATTATATATATTAAATGTCTTACAAAGATATATTGTGTGTTATGCATTCATAATTTCCACTTCAGCCTTAGAGAGCACAATACATTTATATGCGTTAAATTGTGTGACCAATCATACTTTAGTCTCAGAAATAGGAATATTTTAGCTAAGTCAATCAGTAATAGTATTCACAACTCAGTATCCAAAAGTGTACCTTCAAATCAATGTTTGCAGAATTATCTGCATTCGAAAGCTAAAAATACAAGTTATCGTTTCTTGAGACACTGCCATATACAGAAAAGATATCTCTATAGAAATAGGAAAAGAAATTCCTCGTTTGAGATATTTTTTAAGGAATTATGTGATCTTCGTACTGTATTTCTAGTACTTCTGAAAACTATTTACATATATTCAAGTCTCGGTCACTTAAGTATTTGTAACTTATTAGTTGAAAAGGATACATGAAATTTATTAACGCAGAAGTACAGGATTTTTCAAAGATAATGTACAGGTTTCATTTTAGGAGAGGCAATATTGAATTATCGCAATTGGGAAAATTGAAAGCAGAAAATAATTTTGGACAGCCTTAATAGATATTTCGATACTATTCAAAACATAATTTATTTGGTATGATTCAGCAAATTTACCTAAATAGTAACAAAACCAAATTCAGCATGATTTAGCAACTCTTATATGCAAGCCCATTTGTTACGTTTTATGTTGTTTTTTTTGACAAAGCAGGATATGGTTTAAATCCTGGTTTATGTCCATATGAAATTATTTCATGTACGGTATAATGATTCAACAATATCCTCTAAATTGTGAAAGGTCATTTTCAATGTAAACAAATTCAATATACTAGTTTGTTTACATTTCTATTTAGTAGGATTGTTTACACCAGTTGACACATTAATGTTTTTGTGTTCATCTATCCTATATCTAATTATCATATCAAAAAAACTAATTTCGTTTCTTTTTGTTTTCTGATACAGTAGAATCTGTATTAAGAGACCACTCAAGGAATCGTCCAAAACGCTCTCTAAATGGAAGTGGTCTCTTAGAAGAGAATAAGGTCAGAATAAACACAACAACTCTTTTGTTTTGATGGCGATTTGATATACTTAATTAACAATTGAATCTGTGTCTAAATGTGGACTATAAATTGTGTTATAAACAACTTGGTAGAAATCTCCTTAGATAACAATGGAGACGGACAAAAATAAAAATAGTAACATAATAAAAATATAATCTAATCTATAAAGATCTGATCATCTAATGATATTTTACTGATTAATAAGTATAAATTGACTTGCATGCTTTTATCAATGATCAAAATTTATTACTTTATAAAACTTTTAAATCATTTATATTTTGAGACACATACAGCAATGTATTAAACATTACTTTATTAGTCAAACATTATCCAGTTTTA
The DNA here is from genome assembly GCF_000327385.1 of Lottia gigantea. Classification (NCBI taxonomy): domain Eukaryota; kingdom Metazoa; phylum Mollusca; class Gastropoda; family Lottiidae; genus Lottia; species Lottia gigantea. The sequence goes on from NW_008710397.1 coordinate 1,287,590, forward strand.
TGGTGTTGAACATTTACATTAATTTCAAATTGTAAGGTTATTAAATTCAGAAGTTTAATCATTGTTCATGATACAAGATAGACAGTGTGTTTTACAGCTGGTTTTCAATGACATTGTTAACAACAGTGCAATTATAGTCTGAAATAGGGGAAGGGGTAGGAACTTAACTTATGAGGGTAGACATTCCCCCATCTAAAAGATTTTGAAAAGTATAATGCTAAAATTGTAATTTGGGTGTTTATGGAGTTTATGGGTTTAGGCTAATTACTCGCACCAGATATAAGTGTTGAACATTGAATATGTTAACTAAATAACAATGAGCTGAAAAAGTCAAATGTTACGCATAGTTATGTTTCGATGAATTATTCATTAATTAAAAAAAGATGTGTCAAAGTGACCCCATGTTACCTTATCATTTTATATAAATCTTATTAATAAGTTAGCTGTCAAATACAATAGTTGTAAAACATGCACTATTAATTATATCTAGTATGAATATCATGTTATATCATTCTATATAAATCTTATTAATAAGTTAGCTGTCAAATACAATAGTTGTAAAACAAGCACTATTAATAATATCTAGTATGAATATCATGTTATATCATTCTATATAAATCTTATTAATAAGTTAGCTGTCAAATACAATAGTTGTAAAACAAACACTATTAATAATATCTAGTATGAATATCATGTTATATCATTCTATATAAATCTTATTAATAAGTTAGCTGTCAAATACAATAGTTGTAAAACAGGCACTATTAATAATATCTAGTATGAATATCATGTTATATCATTTTATATAAATCTTATTAATAAGTTAGCTGTCAAATACAATAGTTGTAAAACATGCACTATTAATAATATCTAGTATGAATATCATGTTATATCATTCTATATAAATCTTATTAATAAGTTAGCTGTCAAATACAATAGTTGTAAAACAGGCACTATTAATAATATCTAGTATGAATATCATGTTATATCATTCTATATAAATCTTATTAATAAGTTAGCTGTCAAATACAATAGTTGTAAAACATGCACTATTAATAATATCTAGTATGAATATCATGTTATATCATTCTATATAAATCTTATTAATAAGTTAGCTGTCAAATACAATAGTTGTAAAACATGCACTATTAATTATATCTAGTATGAATATCATGTTATATCATTTTATATAAATCTTATTAATAAGTTAGCTGTCAAATACAATAGTTGTAAAACAGGCACTATTAATTATATCTAGTATGAATATCATGTTAGAATTATTAATTATTATGATAAATATTAGTATATAAGCTTATACATCAAATTTATAAAGCAATGTTAAAACTACAGTTCCTAATTAGATTGAATGAGAGTGTGAATTCTTAACACAATTGATCTTTCTTTTCAGGTGAGATGAACAATTATTGTTACAGAACATAATCAAATACTAGTTTATTGAACCTATTTTCAATATTCAATTTAATAGTTTTTCTTTATGACATTTCTTAAAGACAGGTTGATCTAGGGAACTTGCCTTTGTTGTTATTTTGTTTGGGGCATTACTTGTACAATTGTTATTTGATGACCTTCATATTTTCAGGGTTGGACATCGAAATCTTGAAGTATATCTGTCAGAATTTTGAAAGAGATCAGTTTACCAACAGTTGAGGTACTACCTGTTGATGTTGGCATATTTTTTTTTTTTGGGACACCCCATATATGGGATTGAATAAAATAAACTTTCAAGTCCTAAATTTAGGCAATCCAATAACTAATGACTGCCATAGTGCCAAACAAATATATAAGATTAATTTAATCCTATCTATATACAGATTTAAAGGGTCAATTCCTCAAATTTCTCTTTAGGTGACTTTTGCCATACATCATCTTATGAAAATCTTCTCAAAACTTCTCCCAATATTTACATTTCTACTATCACTCTTATCAATGAACCTGTTATGCAAAATGGCGTTTATATTTCGATAAACTGTAGTTTGTCACTATGATGTCCTCAAAGCACAACATTGACACAATCAAAGTGAAAATTGTGTCATTTATTCAGTTTGTCACGTGATCAATTGTGTTTACACATCAATAATGCTAATGAGACTATTGTCAAATTCTTCAATAAATTTTCCAGAATTTCACGTATGTAGGAATTAGGACATTTTATTGGTTGAATATATTTATGACCTTGAACACGATTCGTCTATCAGAATTTCTATGAGATCGCAGATGCCAAGATGAGTAACCCATGGTAAAAACACAAAACATTAAGATCAGACTGAAATTACGAGAGTAACTGATTTTTAAGTCCAATTTGAATGCTGTAAATCTGTAGATCAATGGAGGTTTCTTGGTACAGTGTCAAAATCTATAACAAGACGGTCACGAAAGTTGTGTATGTTTATTTCCAAGCAGTAATCTTTTAACATTAACTAACATCTGAACTTACCTAAGTGATTGCCATTAATATAAACATTAGGCACTGTTTTTTGACCGGAAATTTGAAGTAAAGTATTCTGGAGATCATCTGTGTTTTCTAAAATGGAGAAAAAAATCAAAATTTTAATTTTTGCTATTCAAAATGCCAATTGTTTTCACTTAATGTGTGGAAGAGTTCAATAGAAAGTGGAGGGATGTTAAAGGGACAGATGTGCCATTTTTTTGACTAATCATACCTTAGTGAATTTATCTATTTTTTAGTTAAGCTAATCAGTAATAGTGTTCACAGCTCACCTGAGCTTTCAAAATTCTTCTTTTTATGAGACACTGCCATATAGCAAATAGAAAACTTCCTAGTTTGAGATATCTTTTTGAAGGAACTATGAGATTGTTGTAAATTTCTAGTACTTCTAAAGACTATTTACATTATATCAAAGACCCAAATAACCCCACCCCTCCCTCCCCCCAAAAGGGTGCACCTGACCCTTTAAGTGCATGTCAGGCACACTATAGATCCAGTCTTGCTAATGCTACTCTACCAATTCTTACATACTGTCCGAACTTTTTAAAATGCTCTGAAATTACTGATGATGTCATGATATCAGTAGCATCTGTTTGAGAGATGACAAATTACCATCCCTTGATTTTAATTACATTGTGAATGAACCAGAAGTACGATTCTAAATATGATAAAGCATGTAGAGTAAAAAATTATAATTGTAAAGTCTAGTTAATGTTCTGAACTATAAAATATCATGTAATAAATACCTTCTTTATCTAGTTCGAATGATTTATATTCAACATTTAAACTTTTAAATAAATCTTTCACCTGAAATACACAAAATAGTATAGAAACAACAGTAGAACAACTATCACAGAACTTCTCAAATGGGGAGGTTTTCCTTGAAAGACCACAGGGTCATGGGAAGGAATATTGCCTTGGGGGAAATAGGATTGAATTGACGTACTGGGAAGAAAATAGGAGGCAGGGTGATCTATGACTGAAATTTACATCATCCACCCTGAACATACAGAAAATCGTGAAGGAAGTTCGGCCCAAGGGTCACATTGAACTATCTTGATGTTTTTGCTCAAAATAGTGACGATAGCTTGCCAGGCAAGGTAATATACGCCCACCGGCAGCTTTGATTTTGAATAAAAATATTTAGCAGTACAGTAACAATTACCAGTATGAAATACTCAACCTGAATAATATTGTTCAATTTTTAGTTCTTGAGTTCAGCGCGGGACTGAATAATAAAACCAAGTTTTGTCAAAATCCAGCAAGAATCATGACGACAATATACACCCCCCATTCCTTAATCTAAGCCTATCTGAAAGTTTTAATAAAAAAATTTCCAGCTGTTAATTTTTAATGCCAAAAACTACCATATTTAACATTTTACAAAAAAGCGGAATCCACCTTTAAATGATAAAAATTTGAACATGGGAGTGCCAATGACGGGCCAACCTTTCAAAATAAAATGAATGGAGTTTTACATACTTTTCTGCATCATGTGGGCTAATGAAGAACGGCAACGCCAGCCATGTAGGGTGGGGGAAATTTAGCCAGAACAGCAGCATTAGCCTGCTCTTTTCAATTTCAAACTATCGCGGGGCCTCAGTTTATTGTCCCATTCGACATTCGAACGACTAGATGCTTTTTCCATGTCAGCCCCTCTTACCTGCATCACTGAACCCTGGACCTTCAGGTTAGTGAGCAAGCGTCTAACTCAATGAGGCATACATACTTTTAAAGAAAATATGTGTGTCTTACTGTCTTACCTTTGTACAAAATGGACAGTATGATTTACTGAATACCATGACTTTATTAAGCTTGATGTAATTTTGTATCAAAGCATTTAAATCTTTGATAGGTGGCATCTTGGCTGCTACCTCCTTTATAGGAGAACCTCCTCTCTTAATCTTGACACTTCTATAAATACTAGCAATCTAAAATCTGTAGAAAAAAAAAAGAAAATACTGTGAAAGCTGAATAACCGTACCCAATCATCTCAATCATTAAATATTTGTGAAATAATCTATAGATCACAAAAAAGTTTGAAGTTTTAAATCTATTTTCATGTGTATCAGTATCAGGGACACTGTGGCATTCACCATTCCAATTTTTAGTCAAATGTCTGTGTTTCTTATTTCACTAAAAAAACATTTTAATGTTAATTTAAGTTTAGCTATTACAATGTTCCTTGGTATATCATCAGCCGTTTTTCGATGGTGATGTCATAAGCAATTCCATAATAACAAGAACTACAGACATCTGAAGAAAATCAGAATGGTGAAAATGGATACTATCAGTGTCGCAAATAAACAGAAAAACAAAGTTTAGAAAATCCTTTCTTTACAATCACTCTTACTTGACTGAAACCAGACCTAATGGTTCAGATTATTAGATTTATTAAAAGCTTACACTAATCTATGCCTGCAATATATAGCCTATTGTATTACATCTATCTATTAAGTACAAGGATAGGCTAATAAAACTCACTCAGATTTGATTGTCAAAAAAGAAATCCTCCTTAAATTTTCATGTCTGTTTTGAATTTGATATTTATAGTCAAATGCTATGACTCGGCAAAACTTATAATTAAATCGAAGGCTGATGTCATTTTTAAATTCCCAAACCGATTTTTAATCTAATAGGCCAAATATGAACATTCATAAATCCATAAAGGTGTCAAACTATCATCATCACTTACAAATATCACTATCGCCCTAACTATCGGATATTTCGGACTTTTACCATAAAAAAAGAAGTTAAAAAACAGTTGAAAGCAGGTCTATTTTAATTCGGTTGTCTTGATGGTTTTTAAACAGAAGTCAATTAATGAATAGAATATTCCAGGCTTAATCGTAATCGTATTCAAACAAAACGTACCTGTAACAATTTAGATTTCACCGAGACAAGGTACATTCCTTCAATGAAGACTGGCGGAGGAGGGAAATCCTTTAGTTATCAAACCACGTGGTATTTTACGTAATATTAAAACTGCTATTTCATGTAATGGATAGGGCAATATGCCGAAATGTCGATTAATTTGAGGCTTTATATAACGCAATGGAAAAGACGGTGGTGATCATTAAAAAAGTAATATGAAATTTGAAAAGTTACAAATTCTTATACTTGAGCACACATGATGTTATCAAAGAGTAGGATTTTAACCTTTGAGCCTATCAAATATCATGAAATTAGAATGAGAGGTCACCTCAGAGTCTAGGAGAAAATAGACATCACATAATTGATATTTTGTGATCTATATGCGGCGATTATCGCTTTTTCTTATTGAAATCTGGATAAATAAACCAAGTACTAACGATCAAAACGCAAAACGAAACCCGAAATACAAATAACTGACAAAACATTTGTAGCAGCTAATGAACTTTTGATTAGGAAGTGTATCAACCATAAGTGAGTTAACTGTATTTTGTTATGAAAATTGGTACCAGGATATGATTTAGCAGGTTAGCTTTCTTTATTTTTATGAACATATTTATTCAGAGGCAGTTGGCAAATTAGCGACGCCGTAAAATTGTAATCCGAATAGTGCGAATGTACAAATATAATTTTAACTTCCGGTAAAAAGTCGAGAACGGAAAAAGTAAACAAAAAAGACTAACCATCACTCAGCCCTATGAATTATTGAATGAATGGCTACAGAGTGTACTGAATTTATAAAGAGGTATACGAATTATACTAAAGTTATCTATCTGCTTTCTTTTCTAAGATGTGAATAAGCTTGGCCAAGATTCCAAGAAAAGAAGTGGCGCCAAATTCGATCTGTTTCAATTTCGGTTGTTTCCTCAATTTTATTCATTCTCTTTTGACGTTTACTATTTAGATAAATAATGGAATAACTAGCCTATTTGAATTAATTTTTTAAAAAAATCCCTTGTTATCAAGCTTTGAATCCTCACAATGATCATTTATCATCATGTGCATCTTCACAATGTTGTTAGGCTATTTACAAACTGTAGGCCAACTAATTCTAAACTAGGTATAGCCTACCTTGACTGCATTAGCCACCTATCTATGATTGGCTGTTTTCGATAGTTACAAATACAAGGAGTGATACAATAATTGTAGGTTTGGAATTAAAGAATTAGACACACTTTCACAGTGGGCTCAGAACTGGATATTTCTAAACTCCCAAATACCCTTTTTTCAATTAGGGTATTTTCTTCAACACTACCAACATCACAAAGATAAAATATTTTATGGTTCATACAAAAATGATTGGTATCTATATATAAACACAGCTTAATGGAACAACAATTACTGGTTAAAGTTTTATGCAACGTTTTGACGTGTTTCCCGTCGTATTAAGGCACATAATGATAAGAAGTGATAGGCAAACTATATACAGTACCCATCACTTATTATCATAATGATCTTGAGGATGATGGGGGAAACGTTGCTTATAAACTTTAACCAGTGATTGTTGTTCCATAAAGCTGTGTCTATATATTGTATTCAATAAATGCCATTCAAAGACTTGAATGGTACCTAGTTAAAACGGTAACAAATCAAAATTGTGACAAATCTTAATAGTCCAAACAGTAATAGATTAACCAAATTGTAACGCAAATTTGGTTAAAATGGTAACAAATCTGCCAAAATGTTCCTTTATTAGAGTTGGAGACACTAAAATTTGGAAACATTTTGTTTTGGTTTGTTACTGTTCTGAATGGCATTCAAAATGCAATTCTGTAAGCAAAATAATCCGAAATTTTACATTTGTTGAAAAAGAGGAAAGGTTTTATTTTTAATGTTGATTATTATAGTCTAAAACTATAAGAAATACATTTTTCCAGCCAAGTTGATTTGTCGTGATGAGATTGAGAATATTGGTATATTGGACAGAGTCGGCTACTTAATACTATGAAATGGAGAATATCAAACCTGCATGTTTTGGACAGGTAGGCTTAGATAATGTCTCTGATATTCTGATTTTCATCGACATGGTTGTCATTAAGTCATTGAAAGTTGCCGATTGATTTAAAAAGCCAGCCATGTGTTGTTTTTTTTTTGATTAAAGAAATATAATTTTACGTTTATTGTTGACTGTTGATTACATTATAATTACCTGTGCACATCAAAAAAATCATAATTAACAAAACAATTGTAAAATTAATTTACAAATCCTTTATAATTGGTTATACCAATTCAGATTTTGATTAACCGGTGTTTATTATTTTTTCCAATTGCCCATCACTAAAAAAAAAATTTATGCTTATTCTGTATGTGTCACAGTTCAAAGAAGATTTATTTAGTTGTTCAATGCATTATAGTCTGGCAAAGATGATTTGTACCAAGTACAGGCCACTTATTCTCGAAACGATCTTAGTGCTACCCCTGAATATCCTGGAAGCAGTGTTAGAAATTAAGGCCCTAGGATATCTTGAGGCTAAGGAAAGAGATTGTAACGAGGTTTTCTTCATTATTTTTGTGTATCGGGGACACTGACAGCATAAATTTGCACCATTCTAATTTTCAATTAGATGTCTGTGGTTCCTACAATTCCATCAAAACTATGTGTTTGATGACATCACTAATTGGGAAGTGCTTTATGTGATACAAGCACGTTTTGGGATAAGTGACTGATTGAACACTTAGTTTATACAAGAATGATCTATTTTGTTTTGATAATAGATAGTAATTCCATTCGTACAAATTCTAATATTGTATATTTGTGGTAGGCTTAATCCAAAATTTAGACCAGTAATTCTAGTATATATTTCTTCTTTTTGTCTCTTTTCAGTCAGTATTTACTGATGAAGAGCATGAAGCCATACAAGAATGTCTACGTCAAAGATTAGGACCTAAATTTATCAGTCAAAGAACTGGACCAGGGGGATCAAAGGTAATGTGGTTTTGAAAGTGACGCTTGCAAACCCTAATCTGTGATTGATATATTGTCAGGTAGCTCAGATATTAAGTTGCTAAACACTATAAAGACAGCCTGTAGCTCAGTTCATTAGAGTGTTAGAATCTTGATGTCATTTGATTGATTGCATCAGACAAATGGTGCTTATGTATCCTTTGTCAGTATTTGAAGGCTGGGATCTTTTATAACCCATCTTTTATTTTTCCAATCAACATTTAAAGATCAATGCCAAGAGTTTTGGCTGAGTACCAGCTGGTAGACATGATCCTCCCGTACTGAAGCCCTCATTGCAGACCTTGGACAGTGCTTCTATAGGAGAGTATCTTCTGTAACACCCAACACTAAAGTAGCATAGCTCAATATGGTGCAGAACTATCAAACTTATTTCATTTTGATAATAGACTGTTTATATTTACGATAGCTGGCCTATATTGAAGGATGGAAGTTGATTAATCTAGCTAATGAGACGTTTGGTTTTAATGGTTGGTCCCACTCTGTCACTAATCAAACTGTTGGTAAGTATATTACCAAGTATGGGTATTCTAAATCCCAAATTTGAATACGTTTTCTTATGTTTAAACACATTAAAGGGACATGTACGTATCTTTTTGGCCATTCCTACTTCAGTCTAAGATACAAGAATTTTTTAGCCAATCAGTAATAGTGTTCACAGCTCACTGTCGAAATTTGAGCCTTCAAATTCATGTGTGTCCAGAATTATCTACGTTTGAAAGTTAAAAAGAAGACTCGCCTTTTCTTGAGACTCTGTCATATATAGAAAAGATATATATATAAATAGAAAATGAAATTCCTAGTTGGAGGTGTTTTTGAAAAAATTATGCGATTTTTGTCTAATATTTCTGAAGACTATTTACATATAGTCCAACACCGAAAAATGGCGCATCTGTCCCTTTAACCTGTATCTTTGTAGAGAAACTTGATGTCTTCTTATTCTAAAGGTTTAAAAAAATATCAAAAGAAATTTTAACTTCCATTTTTAACAGTCAGCACTGTTTTGTGTGTCCAGAATTATCTGTTTAAAGAAAAGACCTATAGAAATAGAAAGTGAGATGCCACTTTTGAAATATTTTTGTAGGAATCCTGTGATTTTCGTATATTTCTAGTACTTCTGAAGTCTACTTACATATATTCAAGACTAAAATCAACGTCTGAAAATGGCAAAACTGTCCCTTTAAAGAACACTGGCCTCAGTTTCAGTTTATTTCAAGGTTCAGAATATTTAGGTAGCTATTCCTTTTGACCTAAGGTTTGTACACGACTGATATTATATTAACTCTAACTGTTAATTATAGATTTTGTAGATCATATTAATGATCGATATTATGTGGGTGTTAGTGCGTTAATGAAAGTACAGTTAAAAGACGGTGTTTATCATGAAGATATAGGCTATGGTGTTAGTGAAGGATTGAGATCCAAAGCATTGTCTATTGAGAAGGCTAGAAAAGAGGCTGCCACTGATGGCTTGAAAAGGGCTTTGAAGTAAGTGTTTAGCAGAAATAAGGAGGTGATTTTCAAATCCTTACCATCCAAACTGCCTCAATCACCTTTACCAAAAAATGAAAAATTGCTCTAAATTTGTGTTATTAAATTTAAGGATCACAGATTTTATTCCACCAAAGAAAACTATTCAATTAAAATAAGATTTTGCCTATCTTGATATCCTAAAAATTCAAAATTAATCTGTACTGAAGGCATCTGACTATTGATGTCTTATTATGCTTCAAGCTGAATGTTTTTGTAGAAAAATGGTGGCTGTGCTATGTGATAGTCTTATGACCTTGAATAAGTCATCTTCACTATAATTCCAGACAACCCAGCTTTAAATGGGTACGGATAATTCGGGAAAGATAAATGCCAACAGGTTTGGCTTAGGACCCGCTGGTAGAAAGGATCCTTAACTGTGAACCTAAGTTGTTTTCCCTGTAAAATATAGTTGTTTCTTTTTTTGTTATACATAATAACATATTATAACCTAAATTACCTCTTAATTACCATAAACTAATTAAATTTTAGATTTTTTGTGACTTATATCTGTATATGATAAATTATTTTTTGAACCGTCCTGCACAAAACCTGATATTTTTTTTTCTTTACTAGAAATTTTGGAAATGCTATGGGTAATTGTTTAGGAGATAAAGATTATTTAAAATGTTTAGTGAAGGCACCAAAACCAGTAAGTATGATATGTTGAACCAGTAAGTATGATATGTGTTGAAACCAGTTAGTATGATATGTTGAACCAGTAAGTATGATATGTTGAAACCAGTAAGTATGATGTGTTGAAACTAGTAAGTATGATGTTGTGAAACCAGTAAGTATGCTGTTTTGAAACCAGTGATTATGATATGTTGAAACCAGTAAGTATGATATGTTGAAACCAGTAAGTGTGATATGTTGAAACTAGTAAGTATGATATGTTGAAACCAGTAATAATGATATGTTGAAACCAGTAAGTATGATATACCAGTAAGTATATGTTGAACCAGTAAGTATGATATGTTGAAACCAGTAAGTGTGATATATTGAAACCAGTAAGTATGATATGTTGAAACCAGTAATTATGATATGTTGAAACCAGTAAGTATGATATACCAGTAAGTATGTGTTGAACCAGTAAGTATGATATGTTGAAACCAGTAAGTATGATATGTTAAAACCAGTAAGTATGATGCGGTGAAACCAGTAAGTATGATATGTTGAACCAATAAGTATCATATGCTTAAACCAGTAAGTATGATATGTTGAACCAGTAAGTATGATATGTTGAAACCGTTATGTATGATATGTATTGAAACCAGTAAGTATGATATGTTGAACCAGTAAGTATGATATGTGTTGAAACCAGTAAGTGTGATATGTGTTAAAACCAGTATGATATGATATGTTGTAATAGCTAATTTTTTTAGCCTCCTGAAGTATGTAACCTAGCAGATTTGAAATCAAGTATGGTGAATACACGTGTTTCAAACTCAAGAAAAAATAGCCATTATAATCCATCAGTTACCATAATGGTATCAGAACCAGTCGAACATACAGATAAACCAAATCCTTCAGCATCCCACCCTTCATCACATACTCGATCTCATAAATCAAGTTCACCCGTACCAGAAGATAATGATAGAAAGAAAACAGACACAGAAACAAGTTCATCATTTCGTCCAACTTCATCAATAACTCGATCTCATAAATCAAGTTCACCTGCACCAGAAGTTCATGATAGAAAGATTACAAAACAACACACAGAAACAAGTTCAACTAAATCACATCATTCCACTACCATAGCAACATGTAACACCTCTAATCCATCACATCTCTCAGTTAAAGACCAGCCTTGTCCTATTGGGTAAGTTGAAAATGAAAATACTAATACTTATATGAATAGAAAGAAGAGGTGTCTCTTTGACTTGGAAAAATACCAATTTGTCTCATGTCCATAATTAATTCATAATTAGCTAAATTAGAAGAGAATTACCAGCAGAATTTCAATGAGTGACCGATCAAGAAAGGTCAAAAAGTCTTTTTTTGTTTATCCAGACTGTATACATGTACATTAATGATTGGTTTAAACCAGGCCTGTGCCTGCGGGCCAACTGCGGAGATTATTTTGTGCGGCTGTACTAGCTGACATTGTACAGATAACCCATGTTTATCAAAACAAGCAAATGTGGAGGTCACGCAAGGTCGCACATGTAGATTATTAATTTTTTCCGGGGATGCACGAAAAATAGGTTAACACGAAATTAGGTTACTTGACTGTATGATGCTTTTAACATCTTGATATTTGTTATTTTAAATATTAGGTCTCCATCAAGTTCTGAAGAAGAACAGAAGAGATTAGAAAGAATACAACGTCAGAAAGAAAAACAACTGAAATATCAAGAATTACGAAAGAGAGCTAGTAGTAGTAATACAACTCAAGATAATATAGAATCAACTAAACTTGGTTAGTGACTTTATCGGTATATGAACATATAGTTTATAGTCTACCAAATATTTGCTTTACTAGCTCGAAAAAAGGCATCCGTTAGTAATGACACTAGCTCTCTAACCTGAAGGTCCAGGGTTCATTCCCTACCTTCCCCTGTCAGTGATGCAGGTAAGAGAGGCTGACATGGAAAAAGCGTCTAGTCGTTCGGATGGGACAATAAACCAAGGCCCCGTGTGCTACAGACTGTACACATTAAAGTTCCCTTGAAAGTTAGAAATGGAACAAAGAGAAGGCTAATGCCACTGTCCTGGCAATTTTCTCTCATTGCAGCCTCCATGGATGTAAAACTCATTTCATTTAAAATCAGGCATCCTGTGCATCTACAATTCAAGTACTGTGGCATTTCCAAGCTGTAAGAACCTGCTTGTAGATATTGTCAAAGAAAGAGGCTACCACTTTTTTAGAAGATCCTTTCTACCAGCTGGTCGTTGACATTGATCTCTTCCCAGTTACTCATTCTCTTTTACATCTGGGTCCACTGGAATTATGACTTATTCAAGGTTACTGGATTTTCACAAGCAAACTGAGAATACAACCTTTGACCACCATTTGTTCTACGATGCAAATGGCATCACTTTTATGACAATATTAAAATTATTGGATTTTTGTAGAAACTCGACAAGGATTTGTTCTTTAACCATGTTTTGTGAGGTTCTATAGCACAGTTGGTTAGTCCATTGGTTCTTTATATGACGTCATTTCCTTGGTAAAGTCGAGCAAATGGGGGCTGTGGGTTCCTATCTCGATCGGCGTGTGATAGTCTGATTACTATATAAGTCATCTTCACTCATAATTCCAGTTGACCAAGCTGTAAATGGGTACTGATAATCCAGGAAAGATCAATGCCAAGAGGTTTGGCCAAGGACCAGCTGGTAGAAAGGATCCTTAACTGTGAACCTAAGTTGTTATCCTTGTAAAATATAGTTTGTTTTTTTTGTGGTTTTTTTTTTCTAGTTTAACTCATTTTACTTTTAACTTTTTGTTCCTTTAGAGATTATTTTCTTAGATATTAATGATTTGGTTTAGATATTCTTGTTATATCATATTTAACTGTTTTTACAGGGTTACCAATAGCAACATCCACGCCATTTGTAAGTGGTAGAACTAGTCCAACGTTTCCTCTACGTGAAACAAACAATCAATATCCCCCAGTCTCCAGTGATGCTGAAAATGGTGGCTCATTTCTTCATCCTAAACAATTATCTAAAAGAGATGAACCTCAGGATACTGTACAGTTAGTTGATGCCGATAATTTTGGTATGGATGTTAAATGATGTCTTATTACAGGTCTCTGGGCATTGGACACATCATGGTCAGCAAGGGCAAGGCTGTTTTGACTGGAAGATTAATGCAAGAGTGAAAAGAATCATCTCAAAAATTAGAAGATGCTACTTTTGAATTGATTTTTATGCATTTTTATACGCCCACATCTCTTTATGTGGACGTATATTGTCGGCACCCCTGTCCGTCCGTCCGTCAACATTTACATGTAAACGCTCTAAAAACTAGATTTTTTGATGGAATCAATATGTGTATACATATTCATAAAACGAAGATCAAGTTCAAATTTGAGCTATTTTCGACCGTTAGAAGCAGAGTTATTGACCTTGCCCCAAAATCTTGAATATTTACCATCCGCATGCCGTGGTGGGCGTATATGAAATAGAGTTTGTCAATTGATCTTTTACCTGTAAGCTTACAGTCTGTAGCTTATAGGGACTTATCCAGGTTTTTTCTACCACCTGTGTCCCCTGATGTAAATAATAGATTGATAGTCTGGCCAGGATATGGTTAATCTCCTATCTCTGTGAATATTGTAGAAGATGAAATATGGAGTCAAGCAGACTATATGATGGAGGAGAATATTGGTGGTTATGACAGTGAGAATGGTAGACATCATGGAGGAAAGAATCGTAGTAAACCACGTACTAGAGCTCCTACAGGTCAGTTAGCTAGGTATTTTATATGGCCAATCTGTGTAAAATACAGTTCTAAATATTCATTTAGTATATTTTCTGTTGATACTCAAACACTGTGATGTTCAATATTAGATTATCGTTGAAATTTGAACCTTCAAATCCATGTGTCCAGACTACATATATTCAAGACTCAAATCAACCCTCCAAAATGGCGCATCTGTCCCTTAAATTAGTCTAATATAGATGTTTCAAGATAAACTTTGTTTAATGTTTCAGGTTCAGGAGATTTACTGTTGAAGAGAAGAAAGCTGTCTGGTCCTATACACAGATAAGATTGTTCTCATTCATTTTATTTATTACCTCCCTTTGTCCAAAATGTGAACGTGTCTGAAGTCAATATCATTATTGACATTAGAAGAGCAGTCGACGTGACTATGGGCCGCACGTTCTGCACGTTCAGAATTTTTGGAATCAACATTCAATAAAACAAGTTGGAACAGAGTTCAGAAGGAAATCCATGTGTGTCGAACAAATAATAGATGGACAGAATTCAAAATAGTGGAGAAGGAAATTTTGAATGTGACATTTGATGAAGGGCAGAATTTGAACAGATGGAACCTGTTCAGAACTCTACAATTAGGCGCTACCTATGTTCAAAGGAATGCAAAAGTTGGTGCTTATATGCCTCATAATTTTTTTTGCATGCTACTACTTTATCTACCTCAAAATTTCAGTACTAAGTTCTAAACTGCATGTGGAGAAACATCTTTGTCACTTCAGCTAGATCTCCTTGAAAAAATTTCTTGGAATTATCATTATACCATGTTAGTACATATAAGGATCTGTGGAAAGGTCATGGTCAGCAAACTGACTTATTTCAGTCTAAGTTCCTACTAAAGTTAGACAAGTAATACTTGTTCTAATATCTACACTTAGAGACACAAGATCACACAGCGTGAAATGTTGAATAACAACATGTTTCAGGTTCTGTTTTAATTTCCCCCTTNGGCATAATTTCTCCCCATTTCCCTTCTTGGCAATAATTCCTCCCCATTTCCCCCTTGGCAATAATTCTTCCCCTTTTTCCCCCCTTGGCAATAATTCCTCCCCATTTCCCCCTTGACAATAATTCTTCCCCTTTTCCCCCCCTTGGCAATAATTTTTCCCCATTCCCCCCTTGGCAATAATTCCTCTCCATTTCCCCCCTTGGCAATAATTCCTCCCAATTTCCCCCCTTGG
The DNA here is from genome assembly GCF_000327385.1 of Lottia gigantea. NCBI lineage: Eukaryota > Metazoa > Mollusca > Gastropoda > Lottiidae > Lottia > Lottia gigantea. Next base: position 1,303,105 of record NW_008710397.1, read on the forward strand.
CAATAATTCCTCCCCATTTCCCCCCTTGGCAATAATTCCTCTCCATTTCCCCCCTTGGCAATAATTCCTCACCATTTCCCCCCTTGGAAAAAATTCCTCCACATTTCTCCGCTTGGCAATAATTCTTCCCCATTTCCCCCTTGGCAATAATTCCTCCACATTTCTCCCATTGGCAATAATTCCTCCCCCATTCCCCCCAATGGCAATAATACCTCCACATATCCCCCATCGGCAATAGTTCCTCCCCATTTCCCCCTTGGCAATTATTCCTCCTCATTATCCCCCTTGGCAAAAATTCTCTCCATTTCCCCCCTTGGCAATAATTCCTCCCAATTTCCCCCCTTGGCAAAAATTCTCCCCATTTCCCCCCTTGGCATGAATTCTCCCCATGGTCTTCTGATTTCTCCCCTGTTAAGAAGCACTGTCATAATACATAAAATACATAATGGAAATAGAAACTATAAGTGTTTATTATTCTCATATTAAGGCTAGAAAACCTATATAAGAATCCCTTCAATACTTTTGATATAACTTGAATGCATTTTGTTGATAATAATTGTCATTATTTATATTGTTGAATGTAAATTATTAAATTTTTGAGAAAAGTTTTGTTTTCATTATTTCATGCAGTCATTGACCTGGTAATCTAATTTAATCATTATGTGAAACAATAGTTTTAAGGCATATGTCTTAAAAGCGCATGTATTTAAAAAGTTTACTTTTTGTTAAGTTTGTTGGAAGCTGTTAGAAAAGTACTGTACGGATCTAAGTAAAGCAAACCCCTAGTTGTAGAGAAATATATATCTATGTATTCTAAAGGTTTCAACTGATAAAATCAAGCCATTATAAAACCAAAGACCAGAACTAGGTCACACTGCTTAAGTAACAATTAGTACTCACAATTTTTTAATTAACCCTTTTAAAACAAATTCAGTTTGATCAAGAAGATACATAGATATAAATAACATACTTTAGAAATATTTTCAGGTATAATTTACAATGTTTTTGATTATCCAGATTTTATACAAAAATAGGGAATGCCCCTTTAAACAAGTATGTCATATGAAATTATGAACTGAACTGGATTTGATATTAAATACAGCAACAAATTTCATAAATTTCATATTCCATAAGCAAGAGTGAAAGATTCTATTTATTACACCACTATCAATATTTGCATATTTTCCTGAAAGATGGGTTCCCTTATTTTCATTTATGAAAATTAAAATGCTAATACTTATATGAATAGAAGTAGAGGTGTTCTGATGACTTGCAAAAATACCAGTTTGTCTCACATGTCCATAATTAATTCATAATTAGCTAAATTAGAAGAGAATTACCAGCAGAATTCCAATGAGTGACCGATCAAGAAAGGTTAAAAAGTCTTTTTTTGGTTATCCAGACTGTTCATACATCATTTATTGGTTAAAACTCTTATTTATATACAATAAGAACATAATGATATGATAAAGAATACATAAAAACTAATAAGAAATACTAATCAGTCAAAAAGTTTGCCTAATTTGACACTAAAAAATAAGGAAACCCATCTTTAAATTCCATGCACCATTTCTTTATAGGAGTCAATTGCCTTCATTTCCAAATCAGATAACTAAATTAAAGCTTTTAATCAAAGTTATAATACTTAGAACAATAATTTTTTGACAGTTGCATGCCCTTCAACACTCTTAACTGAGTTGATAACTTCAAAGGTTACCATGTTGTATTGTTAACATAGGTGGTGCTTGACTGTGACCTAAATAATTTGCATAAATCTGTGCTATGAGTTCTTGCTTTCAAGAACATAGAAACAGTACTGTTGCATGATCAAAGAAATTCCTTTATACACATACAATCATACATCATTTTTTTTCACCCCTGTCCAAAGTTTTTCTCAAATTTTTCAATTACTTATGAGCAATTATACACTTAAATTTTGGAAATGTTTGAATTTTTGCCTTTTGGATTTTTTGATTCTTTTTTGAAATAAACTTGAAGTTGGATCCCATTTTCAAGAGTTTATCTTAAATTGACAAATGATTGGGTCTATTTTCTATGAGGCAATCCATCTTGAATAATATACTCATATAAATAATGAAGTTATTAAATGATAAGGTTATATTGTTTTTCAATCGTATAATTACTTTTCAATCTTCAATTACATACCCAATTACTTTAATGATAAGTACAATTACAGTGCCAGTTATTTTTAGATTAGTATTTTCTTCCAAGTTAATAACAAGTGGTTTATTGCACAAACTATGTCTTTAATGTAATTTCCTTAAGGTAGTTTATTTCTCTAACCCATTGACGAGCTGGCTTATGCTGCCAACATGTGTTTTAGATACACAATCCCCTGGTGAAAAAGGGGTATTCTTTCCAAATTAGACTTTCAAACTTGTTGATCAGGAGCAAGTCAATTATTCTACTGTACATATACTTTGCATGGACAAGGGCTAGAGTGTCACTAAATAGCTGTTCTCACTATTAAGCTGCTGTTGGCTTATTTAGAGTGACTGTACTCGCTATACCCCACTGTTGGCTAATTTGGCTGCTTTCACTACAAACGCAATGCCTCATTTAGAGTGGCTGTTACTGGAAACAATATAAACCTGCTGTTGGCTATTTTAGAAAGGCTGTTATCACTATAAACCCAATGTTTTTGTCTAATTTAGAGTGACTGTTATCACTATACACTGTTGTTGTCTAATTTAGAGTGACTGGTATCACTATACACTGTTGTTGTCTAATTTACAGTGACTGGTATCACTATAAACCCAATCTTGTCTAATTTAGAGTGACTGTTATCACTATACACTGTTGTTGTCTAATTTAGAGTGACTGGTATCACTATTAACCCAATCTTGTCTAATTTAGAGTGACTGTTATCACTATACACTGTTGTTGTCTAATTTAGAGTGACTGTTATCACTATACACTGTTGTTGTCTAATTTAAAGTATTTATTGTCACTATACGTTACTGTCTAATTTAGAATGTCTGTTATCACTATACACTGTTGTTGTCTAATTTAGAGTGATTATTGTCGCTATACGCTACAGATGACTAGTGTCACTGTAAATCTGTTGTTTTGACTAATTTAGAGTAGCTTTTCTCACTATAGACCTGCTGGTAACTAATTTATGGTGGTCTGTGTCACTATAAACCTGCTGTTGGCTAATTAACAGTGACTGATGTTTTGCTGTGGCTGCAAGGTTCAAATTGGTTTGAAAAATTTGAATAGCAATTTTTGACTACAAATTTCACTTTTGGCTAATCAAGTTAATTTTTGATTCACATTTCATAATAACATACTGCATGCTGATTTGTAGTGACTGATGTCGCTATATAGTGTAATTTAACTAATTTAGACTGTCTAGTATCACTATCATTCTGTGTTGTTGGTGTCATTATAAATGTGCTGTTGGATAATTTGACTGTAAAACTTTGCAATGTAACAATAGTATGACAAACAAATGGTAAAAATTAAAGTAAAGAGGCTTGCCTCAGAAGACCAATTCATTACAAAGGTAGATTCTGCTTTACAGAATTTGTAGAGACTTGCAGAATGGGATTATAGTATTAAATGGTTGATTTTATAACTGATGTCACTGGCCTCAGAGGGGAACCCTTATACCTGTTCTGTATATATTGAATATATAAATTATCTCATGATGAACTTTGGTCCAAGCTTTATTATTACTAATGACAAAATACCTGTAATACTTTATATTATATTTCTATAGATTTAAATAAAACCAAGACAACCTGCTGTCAGTCTAACCTTTTGATAATATCAGTAGTTAATCAGACCTCATTTAAACTATGTCAAGATTTGAAAAAAAATTTCAAGATTCTAGGTTGATTGCTCTAATAATGAAAAGAGTAGGTCTTAATGAGTCCCCTTGTGTTACACCAGATCACAGCTAATTCACTCTTCCTTTTAAAATTATATATATAACATCCTGATACACTCTCTCCAATCATCTCTTAAACAACTCTTTAAACTTGGCTTGATATCATCAAATTGAGATACTTGAACTCATTAGGGAAACTCTGTTTTCTTCATTTACTAAGAGATTTTAGTACAGACATAGTTTAACTGTGTTGAAATTATTCCAACTATTTGCATACACAATATGAAATTATTTCCGTTGTAGTTGAAAACAGTGTATAAAACTTATAATTCTTTCAAAATGAATTCTGTATTATTAGTTGCAGTGTATTTTCTTTTGGATTTAAAATTCTCAGAAGGTGAGTCAACTATATCATTAAAAGTTTAATTTGGTTTGTTATTTCCAGAACAATATATAATTTGTAATGGATTTTGGCTGTAATCCAATTGTTAGTACAATGAAGACCTGTAATTTGAAATTTTACTAGTGTTGATCATTTTGAAAATTAAACACAGCCAGTTAATTTAGTTGTGATTCTGAGAATGTAGATATTGTATTTTTATTTAGAATAGCAATGTCTATAGTAAAGGGATTGTAAAGAGGTTTTCTACATTTTTCATGTGTACCGGGGACATTGATGAAATGAAAATGAAATAAATGGAGTTTTAAGTCCTACTTTTCTGCACAATGTGGGCTAATGACGGGCAATTCCATGCAGGTTGCAATGGGGAAAATTTTGCCATTTCCAACTGTCGAGGGATCTTTAACGTGCAAAGCCTGTAGCACATGGGGACTTTGTTTATTGTCCCATCCGAACTACTAGATGCTTTTTCCATGTCAGCCCTCTCTTACCTGCATCCCTGGCAGGGGGAAACCGGGATGAAAAATTCGAAGGTTACATCTCGACCTATGCCGGGATTGAAGCCTGACCCTTCAGGATGGCGAGCAAGCGTCTACAGAGACATTGATAGCATCAATTTCCACCATTCCAATAAGGATGTATGGTTTCTGCAATTTTACGAATAAGTGTTTGACGATGTCACCAATCACAAAATATGTTTGATTACATAGGACCTTTCATGATTCAATCAATCAACAATCACTCAGTTTAGGTGTAATTGCAGGAACCACAGACGTCTGATTGAAAATTGGAATGGTGCAAATTGATGCCATCAGTGTTCCTGATACACGAAAAAATTAGCAAGACCTCTTTGGAACCGTTTCAGTAAAAAAATTGTTTAAAAAGCATCACATTTTGGAACATATATTGGTGTCACCCCTGTCAGTCTGTCCTAAATTGCTTGAAACAATCTTGAAGGCATAGATCTTGACAGATTTTGATGAAACTTGGTGTGAGTGTTTATTATCACCCAAGAATGAACCCTATCAATATTCCAAAAGATCAAAAAATATCAAATATGAGTTATTGCCCTTGTTCTTGAAAACACTGTAGAATTCTCAAAGGAACTTGGTGAAATCATTTATTTTCACCCATGGATAAACTCTATTGAAAATCCACAAATTTTAAAAAATATTTTAAATGAGTTATTGCCCTTGTTCTTGAAAATGCTTTCAACACTTAAAGGCATGATTCTTGACAGATTTGGACATAACTTTGTTATATTATTCAGTATCACCCTAAAGAGTTCAAAAGAAGTGTATGACTGAGGGTTGAATATTTCATACTGGTGATTCTTACTGTACTGCCAAATATTTTAATTCAAAATCAAAGCTGCCACTGGGTGTATATTAACTTGCCTGGCAAGCTATCTTTAAAACATGTTTAAATCGGTTGTCATTTAACCCTGCTTTATCAAATCAACTGAAATTAGTAAATTCCAAAGTGAAATGAAAAGTCTAAAGTTACTGTCTCTTTAATTTATGAAGTAGCACCTAGTACAAGTTGGTGTTATAAGTACTATATGTTATGATAGTTTTCATTTCCTATTATACTTGAGATAATATCACCACAATATGTTCACTATAACTACTGACCTCATTATCTACTTTCTAATACTCCTTGTTATGTAAAATAAAATTAGCATGAACACAGGGAGCTGCAGTGGCTCAGTGAATTCAACACTTGCTCTCTAACCTGAAGGTCCAGCATAGGTCGAGATAATACTTTCAAATTTTTCACTCGATTTTCCTGTGTGATATGATGCAGGTCTGAGGCATCTAGTTTTTCAGACTAGACAAAGATCCCTGGAAATCGAAAAAAAAGTTTAGGCTTGTGCTGCTGTCCTAGGAAAAACCCTTATTGCACACTACCTAGTTTCACCTATCTGTATCACTTTCAGAATCAAAATCCCACCTGTGGTTCTATTGCAAATTACAACATCACAATATCATTTAGTATGTCCTGGAAATGATGAAATGACTATAATTTAGTAATTTTGTAGAGGAACAGAAAGTCATTGTTTAATTTAGAAAGTGATACAGATAGCTGAAATTGAGCTCAAGCAAATATTTAGACACTAATCAGTCTAATAAAAATTATACCAAACTTTTATTTTTAATATAGCCACTTTATTTAGATGACGATGTTCAATTGTGCTGTCACTAGACCAACCCTATCGCCAGGAATGAATTGGTGCTGGGGCTTGGATTTTGTACTCAGAAAATTTGAAGAATTGCAGGCCCAGAGAACTCATTTATGACAATTTTAAAATGCCTAATCGTATCAAAATCTATATCTTTTTGATTTTGTACAAAGACACTGAAAATAAATCAATCTCTGCTGATCTGAAGAAGGTTTTGCTGGGTCTTGATTCTCACTTGCTGGGGCCCAGCCCCCACTGACCCCACCCTAACGACAGGGCTACACTAGACACTAACAGGAGTGGCTATATGAAAATAAAAGCTAATAAAAATGCATCTGTATCATTTTTCAAAATTAAAACCGACATTCTGTTTACCTACAAAGTAATTAAATAATTGTTTCGTCATCATTTCCAGAACATGATATTCATAGTGATGTCATATTACTTTGGAAGAGTTCAATCGAACCATAGACAGAATTTTGATTCTGAAATGGACACCAATATTTAGGTTGAAATAATATAGTATGGCAAGTTCATATAAAAAATCTCTGTACATGTCATAATTTGTTACTCACATTTGAATTATATTTTTTTAGGAAATTTAGATGATTTGTTAATACCATGTTGTAATGAAGGTTTAGATTGGTCACTAGGTGACAATAGATGTAGCAGCCATCATGGTTACGTGGCCAATATATCTCGTGAAGATCTACCTACGTGTCACTCAGTGATAGAATTATGCTGTATTAAAGATGTTTTTGTTAAACAGTGTGAGAAAGGAAAGGAGAATGCCCTGGATGGTCAGATGTGTGCTATAAGAGATTCCGAAGAAGGGGCTGAAAAATACAAGGTAGAATTATTATATTTCTTAAAGATGGGTTTCCTTATATTTTAGTGTCAAATTAAGCAAACTATTTGGTTTGATAATATTTAAACCAATTTTTTTAACTATTCTAATTTTGATAATTAGACCATTTTAACCAAAAAAAAAAAAAAATTCACAAACAAAGATTACTTCCAGAATATCAGTGGGAAAACAAATATTTACTTCTATATGATAACTAAAACCCACAAATTGATGAACACAGTCACTCCCTTTGCCACCACCTTGAAAGAGATATGGTATTTTAGCAGTGTTTCAAAATAAGAGATTAATTAACAGAAATGGAGAACTTAAATTCTCAGCTATTTAGGGATTTTACTAAAATCATATCTCTGAAAATGGCAGGCTTTGGTACAGACAGACCTGTTCTGAAACACTTGTTTTTCTTTGTCCATGTCGATTTTAGATTATGCTGTGGAATGGTGAGGGAGGGGGCAAATTTCGAAAACACTATTTAAAGGAGCACCTTCAATATCCGCTCGAACCAATCATACCTTAGTTTCACAAACAGTAATTGTTTTATAGCTTACATAATTAGTAATAGTGTTCACAGCTCATCGTCGAAACTTGAGCCTTCAATTCCATGTGTATCCATAATTATTCACGTTTGAAAGTTGACTCAAGTTTGAGGTATATTTGAAGGGATTATGTAATTTTTGTACATTCTTAAGACTATTAAAGCACAATAAAGACCCAAATCAATCTCTGAAAATGCTGACTGATCCCCTCTAATAATAATTATTATTTTTAGGAATGTTGTATTTGTTGTGAATTAGGATTAATAGCTAAATCACAAGGTTTGTCCTGTCAAACACCAGACTACGGTTCACCATGTGATAATATGTTCCATGAATGCTGTACTGGACAAAAATATTATGATGTCTTCAATTCTACAGGTATGTGTGCTTGTTTGTGTTATTGGATTATATTATTTGTCTGATATTGCATCCATTTTGCAAACAAAATTTATTTTTGAAATCTGATTAAAGTGATACTACGTCTTAGAATGAACATAAAATTTAAGTTCTCAAGAATGGTCAATATGAGTATATTATATTTATCAGTTAACTTATCTGGAGTCATAAAGTTACAACAGAATCCGTGTATAATCCGGAAAATTGGAAATTTGAAATAACTAAGTAATTAATGAAAACAAAATCTTAATATTAAGCGTTTTTCAATAGTTAATTTCATATTTATGGATAATTTTTGGATTTATTGGATTATATTATGTTATTTATGACACCAGGTATATCTACTGATGAATATATGCTCTTATTGGTCAAGTTTAAAATTCTTCAATTTTATGTTTATTCTAAGACGTATGCTTATTCAGACCTAGGTATTTGGCTTCCTGTTTTTTTACTTAACTTGTCATCTAAGATCCAATAACATTGTAATGCAAAATATTTTCACAGTATTCAACCAATCAGATTCTCAATTCATTAAATGACTTACACACTACATGTAAGGAATTCTGGGATATTCATCGTTAAACACTGTATGCCCCATTTAGTCATCTTTTCTGAATTTTCATTGCATTTGAGCTAAAAAACAGTAGTTATTGTTGAATTTTCTGTGGGAATGTCAACTTTAAAGGGACGGATTTGTGATTATTTTGACCAATCGACTTTAGTCTTAGAAACGTGAATTTTTAGCTAAGCCAATCAGTAATAGTGTTCACAGCTCACCATCGAAATATGAGCCTTCAAATCCATGTGTGTCCAGAATTATCTACGTTTGAAAGTCAACTCATCTTTTCTTGAGACTCTGTCATATATAGAAAAGACAAATATAGAAATAGAAAGTGAAATTCCTAGTTTGAGAAATTTTTGATGAAGTTATACAATTTTGGTCAATTTCTAGTACTTGTGAAGCCGATTTACAAAAATTCAGAGAACCAAATCAATCCTGAATCTGTCCCTTTAATAAGTGTGTATTATATTGTTTCCCTACTAACTTCTAGCTGATGATAGAAATGAGTGTGCATTGTTTCCTGGTCAGATCTGTTCTCATACCTGTGTTAATACTGTTGGTAGTTTTAGATGTGAATGTCGTGATGGTTACTCATTAAATGTAGATGGAAGAACATGTCAACAATCAGATGGTATTTATTTACACTCTTTTTGGTTATTAAAATGTGGATATAAGCAGGGGTTTTCAGTCTGGGAGGTAATATAATCAATCACGGATCCTAAAAGGGGTAATAGAAAAAACAAGGTTGAAAACCCCTGCTCTAAAGGTCCATTTTTTGAGTATTTGCCCCTGACTTAGTTGAAACTTGGTTTTTTCTGTTAATGGAAAGTTTCCAAATTGATTTTAATGAAACTTGATCATTTCCAAATCTGCCCATTTTGTCAACATGCAGTTGGTGAAAATAGAAACTTTTTCACTTGATCTTCATTTATTCGGTCATATACCTATTCAATCTAAAAATAAGCCGATTACATTTTTTTTTCTCAAATTTTTCATCTCCATTGCAATCTAACAAGTTACTACCATAGTCCTGTTCTGATGACATAATCTTCAATCAATCAAAGCGTGTTGTCTTGTTTTTATCACCTTTTGTTGTTTGTGAAATCTCCAAAAAGGATTCAATGCATGAAAACAAAAATCTGCATTTTGATAAAATTGGTTTTCTAGAGTAACAATTAAGCGGCCTTTGAAATGTATATTGAATATTGTTATTGTTATTTAGGTGAATATGGTGATACAGATTATAATTGTTATTATTGTTATTTAGGTGAATATGGGGATACAGATTATAATTGTTATTATTGTTATTTAGGTGAATATGGTGATACAGATTATAATTGTTATTATTGTTATTTAGGTGAATATGGTAATACAGATTATAATTGTTATGATATTGTTATTTAGGTGAATATGGTGATACAGATTATAATTGTTATTATTGTTATTTAGGTGAATATGGTGATATAGATTATAATTGTTATTATTGTTATTTAGGTGAATATGTTGATACAGATTATAATTGTTATTATTGTTATTTAGGTGAATATGGTGATAAAGCTTATAATTGTTATTTAGGTGAAGATGGTGATACAGATTATAATTGTTATTATTGTTATTTAGGTGAATATGGTGATACAGATTATAATTGTTATTATTGTTATTTAGGTGAATATGGTGATACAGATTATAATTGTTATTTATGTGAATATAGTGATACAGATTATAATTGTTATTATTGTTATTTAGGTGAATATGTTGATATAGATTATAATTGTTATTATTGTTATTTAGGTGAATATGGTGATACAGATTATAATTGTTATTATTGTTGTTTAGGTGAATATGTTGATGCAGATTATAATTGTTATTATTGTTATTTAGGTGAATATGGTGATATAGATTATAATTGTTATTATTGTCATTTAGGTGAATATGGTGATATAGATTATAATTGTTATTATTGTTGTTTAGGTGAATATGTTGATGCAGATTATAACTGTGAAGACAATAATCCCTGTGAACATCGATGTTTTGCTCTAGACGATGAAAATGTACAATGTAGTTGTTATGAAGGTTTTACTATTAATAACGATGGCAGAACTTGTACAGGTTAGTCATTTACATGACATCACTGGCTTTGTTACCTTGACTGAGGCCCTACTCGATTACAAAAAATCTGAAACCAGTTTGGTACATCAGATGCGCGTTGTAAACGTGTGAAACAGATTCGAAAAGCAAGAATAATTTAAAATTATAAGAGCCCTATGAATGACGCCATCTTGAATCCTAAGAATCTTCCCTGGGAGGCGAATTCACAGATTCAAAATCCGGATTCGGATTCAGGAAAACCGTTGTAAACGAGTGACACGGATTCGGTGACACGAGTAGGGCCTTAATGGTGGTTGTGGCTTCTTATCTAGGTTAACATGTGAAAGTATGGTGACTTTGAACAAGACATCTTCACTCCAGTGAATGGCTGTTAATGGCTATGGATACTCTGGGAAAGATCAATGCCACAAGGTTTTGGCCACAGACCAGCTGGTAGAAAGGATCTTTAATTGTGAACCGAAGTTGTTATCCTTGGCCAAAATCCAAAATTTAATGCCTGAAATATCTCAAAACTTTTATTGTGAAACCTTACAATGCCGTACATACCAGTGTTTTGACTGAAATGTCAACCAACCTCCCCAAATCTTCAAGTGAAGTTACATGTTCGCACTGCATTCTAGTTGAACAAATTAGTTCCCTTTTGATACAAAAATTGACAACATTTCAGTCAAAACACTGGAATGTAAGGCATTGTAAGGTTTCACAATAAAAGTTTTGAGAATTTTTCAGGTGTGAAAATTTAGCTCCTATATTTTGACATGTAGACATGGTTAGATAATAAAAATTGTTGCATCTCTGTCCTTTTGGGTCAAAGGTCAATCATTAAAGACTTGATTTTGTAGCCTGAAACTGATTGTCTCTGTACTATTTTTAGTAGAAATAGGCTGATGGATTATCTTTTATTTTATAGATATAGATGAATGTGCTGATGGAACATATCAATGTGCTCCAACACAGGAATGTGTTAACACACCTGGGCGTTATACCTGTCATACAGCACAGTGTGAACCAGGCCTTGTCTTTAATCCTATCACTAGAATCTGTGAAGATAGTTTTGAGTGTGAACGTGGCTTTGGTTTTAACAGTGTTACAAGGCAATGTGAAGGTAAGCTAAATGAACATTGTCAGATCTCTCCGAAGGTCCTACTCAATGCTGAACTTGTCTCCCATTCCATTTAAAGCTTTGCACCAAAGGAACGAGTTTGGGCTATCTTGGCATTGATTGGTCGAAATTCACGTCATACACTACAGTAATGTCAATGCTAGCTAGACGACGTCTCGCTATAACGCATGGTCACTATTTTGACAGTGAGATTAAGGCCTTACCTGTTGTTAGTGAAGCGATAATTGAACACAACAGGATACCAGTTTAACACAATGGCAAATTGGTATCAGGATTTTTTTTAAGAATTTTGTACTGGTTGTATTTAAGCCTACTAGCAGCTAGCTTAAACTCTATATACAAAATTTGTCAAACAAATACTGTTTTTATACGCCCTCATCTCCCTTATGTGGACGTATATTGTCGGCACCCCTGTCTGTCCATCCGTCAACATTTGCTTTTAAACATTCTACAAGGCACAAATCTTGATGGATTTTGATGAAACTTGACATGAGTGTTTGTTATCTCAAGGATGAAACCTATTGAAAATCAGAAAGGTCAAAAATATTTGGTATGAGTTATTGCTCTTGTTTTTGAAAACCCTTTCAATTTTTAGCTCGTTAACACTCTAGAAGGGACAATTCTTGACAGATTTTGAAGAAACTTTGTCATATTGCTTAGTATCATTCCAAAAAGCTCAAAAGAAGTGTATGACTGAAAGTTGAATATTTCATATTGGTAATTGTTACTGTACTGCTAAATATTTTGGAAGAATATAATTAACTAATTATATTTTAAGATATTAATGAATGTACCATATATGATGATTTATGTACTGGGCAGTATGAAATATGCCACAATTTGAACGCCTCCTATATTTGTGAATGTGAGGAAGGTTTTGAACGAGATAGAATCACCAGGCAGTGTCAGGGTAAACTGAACTATTGTAGATGTTGTCAAATTTGATGTTGGCATGATAGTCTTTGTAATGCATGGTTTTTCTTGGTGTGATAGAAAAAATTGTTTTTACTAATATATCAATAAATACAATAGTCATTTGCAGTTGTCTTGATAGTTGAATGAATTTAGTTTTGTATTTGGATTATTATTGAATGGCCCTGTTTACTGTTGGTTCAAGCTGAAATTGGTTTAAGTTGGCACATGCTAAAATTTTTTGCTAAAATTGAAAATTAAAATTGGTTTATTTGATTGATTGCTTTACTTACAGTGGGCTCAAACTGAAATTTTATAATTAACAGTTTGGCGTAGCTGCAAATGAGTCATTGATGAATGGTTATTTAAAAATAGCTGAGGTTGTAAAGATATTGGTTTACTGATGATCCGCTTTGCTTAGAATTTGTTCAAGCTGAAATTGGTTTAAATTGTGATGGACAAAAGCTAAAATTGGCTTCTTGGTGAATACCTCAGATAGAATAGACTCATTCATGAATGGCTTTACATTTGGATTAAGATAAAGATGATTTTAAAATGAGAATTTTGCCTTCTTACAATTGGATCATGCTAATATTGGTTCAATGAAATGGACTCAATGATAATTTGCTTAATGGTTATTAGCTCTTTGGTGATTATTCTGAAAATCAGAAGTTTGTTCACAAGGTCTACTTTGAAGTTGGTTAAACTGAAATTGGCTCATTGATGAATGGCTCTACTATCAGTTGGCTCATTGGTGAATGGCTCTGCTATCAGTTGGCTCATTTATGAATGACTGCTATCATTTGGCTCATTGATGAATGGCTTTGCTTCCAGTTGGCTCATTGAGGAATTGCTCTGATATCAGTTAGCTCAATGATGAATGATTCTGCTATTAGTTGGCTCATTGATGAATGGCTTTACTATCAGTTGGCTGATTAGTAAATGGCTCTGCTATCAGTTGGCTCATTGATGAATGACTTTGCTATCAGTTGGCTCATTGATGAATGGCTCTGCTATTACTTAGCTCATTGATGAATGGCTCTATCGGTTGGCTCATTGATGAATGATTCTGCTATCAGTTGTCCCATTGGTGAATAGCTCTGCTAGTACTTAGCTCATTGGTGAATGGCTTTGCTGTCAATTGGCTCTTTGATGAATAGCTCTACTATCTTTTGGCTCATTGATGAATGGCTCTGATATCTGTTGGCTCATTGGTGAATGGCTCTGCTTATAGTTTTTTCAAGCTGAATATGGTTCATTGATGAACGGTTAAAAGTGAGTAAGGCTGAAATAATGGTTTGTTGGTTATAACAGTTTAATGACAATGGATTTTCTTAAGATTTAATTGATAGATATTTGGTAAATATTTGCCTAACAGGTAATTTTTATTCTTAGTGAAATTTTATAAATTGAATGCATCCTTTTTAACTAACATTTGTTATTGTTTATGTAGATCTAAATGAATGTGGATTAGGTATTGATACATGTCTAGTAGGTGAAAGATGTGATAACACTATCGGCTCGTATTCATGTCGTAGATTCCGCCATTGTGGTACAGGTTATACTCTAGATGAACAGTCACAGAGATGTAAAGGTGAGTAATTGCAACAGACTTGTCAATTTTCAGAATAGTCGGTTAGATTTTGTGTACATCAAACAAATAGGGTTGTTATTACAACTATTTTAAACTTATCAGAAAATTATCAGAACTTGTTAGAACTTATCACAACTTATCACAACTTGTTAGAACTTATCACAACTTTTTAGAACTTATCAGAACTTGTTAACTTGTTAGAACTAATTGGAACTTATTAGAAGAAATACTTTGTTTTGCTATAGTACTTTCTTAAAGTATTACAAATATATAAGCCCTTGAAATTAATGTATAATCATATTTTTCATCTTCTGTTCAATATCCACTTAGTTCGTCTGGCCTAAATATTTAAAAAAAAAAGAATCCACAAATATGTTTCTCATGACATATTAAAACCAATTAATTTCATGACATATTAAAACCAATTAATTTCATGACATATTAAAACCAATTAATTTCATGACAGATAGAAACTAAATACTTTCATGACATATCGAAACTAATTCATTTCATGACATATCGAAACTAATTCATTTCATGACATATCGAAACTAATTAATATCATGACATATCAAAACTAATTTATTTCATGATATATAGAAACCAATTTATTTCATGATGTATAGAAACTAATTTATTTCATTACATATAGAAACTAATTCATTTCATGACATTTAGAAACTAATTAATTTCATGACATATCGAAACTAATTAATTTCAAAACATATAGAAACTAATTAATTTCATGATATATAGAAACTAATTAATTTCATGACATATAGAAACCAATTAATTTCATGACATATAGAAACCAATTCATTTCATGACATATAGAAACTAATTCATTTCATGACATATAGAAACTTATTAATTTCATGACGTATAGAAACTAATTAATTTCATGACTTATGTAAAAACTAATTGATTTCATGACATATGTAAAAACTAATTAATTTCATGACTTATGTAAAAACTAATTAATTTCATGACATTGTTTCTA
The DNA here is from genome assembly GCF_000327385.1 of Lottia gigantea. Classification (NCBI taxonomy): domain Eukaryota; kingdom Metazoa; phylum Mollusca; class Gastropoda; family Lottiidae; genus Lottia; species Lottia gigantea. Next base: position 1,318,640 of record NW_008710397.1, read on the forward strand.
TGTAATTTGTAGATGATGATGAATGTATATTAGGAACACATAATTGTGGTCGTGGTTATCAATGTGTTAATGTACAAGGATCATTTCGATGTGAAGTCAAGAGATGTGAAGAAGGCACCAGGTTTAACCCTGTTAATGGGGAATGTGAAAGAGTCAACTGTAAAAGAGGGTTAAGACCTGACAGAATTGGAAACTGTATAGGTAAGCCATCTCTCTATGTGGACATATATTGTCAGCACCCCCGTCCGTACATCCGTCCGTCAACAACATTTTCTTGTGAGCGCTCTAAAAACTAGATTTTTTGATGGAATCAAATGAAATTCGGTATGTGTATACATATTCATAAAACAAAGATCAAGTTCGAATTTGAGTTATTTTCGATTGTTAGAAGCAAAGTTATTGCCCTTGCCCCAAAATCTTGAATATGCTATTACTCTCTTAGTTTTCAACCGATTTTGATGAAACTCAAAATGGATGTTATTGGACCTAAATCGAAAGGTTTGAGAAAGTTTAGTTTACTTCTGATTAAATTTAAGGCTTTTTCAAGATTTAGGCCTCTTACTTCAGTTTTTACAGTAAGTGCTTCTATCAACATCAATTGCTCGTAAACACTCAATAAACTTTCGTTTAGTATTTTTTTTTTTATTACAGCCACTTCAGAGTAGTGTCTAACGATCAAACTCTTGAACATTCGTCAAAATAACCTTTTGACCTAACCTGCTTCAACCAATCAAATTTACGCCTTCTCCACGGTTAGCATTTTGTGAGAGATTGAAGGAATTTGATTGGTTAAAGCAGATGTCATCAGGTTAGGTTATCATATATTCGTATGTTTTAATATTTCTATATTGCTCTACAACAATTGATGTATTGAACACTATATCGTTCTACAATTGATGTATTGAGCACCATTTTAACAGTTGTATTTCTATATCGCTCTACAATTGATGTATTGAGCACTATTTTAACAGTGGTATTTCTATATCGTTCTACAATTGATGTATTGAGTACTATTTTAACAGTGGTATTTCTATATCGCTCTACAATTGATGTATTGAGCACTATTTTAACAGTGGTATTTCTATATATCACTCTACAATTGATGTATTGAGCACTGTTTTAACAGGGGTATTTCTATATGACTCTACAATTGATGTATTAAGTACTATTTTAACAGTGGTATTTCTATATGACTCTACAATTGATGCATTGAGCACTATTTTAACTGATGGTATTTCTATATCTCTCTACAATTGATGTATTGAGCACTATTTTTACAGTAGCATATCTATATCACTCTACAATTGATGTATTGAGTACTATTTTAACTGATGGTATTTCTATATTGCTCTACAATTGATGTATTGAGCACTATTTTAACTGATGGTATTTCTATATCGCTCTACAATTGATGCATTGAGCACTATTTTAACTGATGGTATTTCTATATGACTCTACAATTGATGCATTGAGCACTATTTTAACTGATGGTATTTCTATATCGCTCTACAATTGATGTATTGAGCACTATTTTTACAGTAGTATTTCTATATCTCTCTACAATTGATGTATTGAGCACTATTTTTACAATATTACTCTACAATTGATGTATTGAGTAATATTTTAACACTGGTATTTCTATATCACTCTACAATTGATGTATTGAGCACTATTTTAACAGTGGTATTTCTATATCACTCTACAATTGATGTATTGAGCACTATTTTAACACTGGTATTTCTATATCACTCTACAATTGATGTATTGAGCACTATTTTAACACTGGTATTTCTATATCACTCTACAATTGATGTATTGACCACTATTTTAACACTGGTATTTCTATATCACTCTACAATTGATGTATTGAGCACTATTTTAACAGTGGTATTTCTATATCACTCTACAATTGATGTATTGAGCACTATTTTAACAGTGGTATTTATATATATCACTCTACAATTGATGTATTGAGCACTATTTTAACAGTGGTATTTCTATATATCACTCTACAATTGATGTATTGAGCACTATTTTAACAGTGGTATTTCTATATATCACTCTACAATTGATGTAATGAGCACTATTTTAACAGTGAAAATATTCTATTGTTGTATTTTGTTTTATAGATATTAATGAATGTATAGAATACAGTACTATATGTAATCAATATCAACAATGTGTCAATACAATAGGATCCTATCAATGTAGATCACTAGTTAATTGTCCTAATGGATTTGAAACTAATGAAAATGGTAGATGTGTAGGTAAGGAATATTATAATTATATTTTTACGCTATAAACTAAATCTGTAGAAACTGCTGGATTTATGTTAATGATAGCCTACTAATAAATCCATATCAGAGCAAACTCAAAGGGAAAAGTACTGCATTTCTGGGGCTCAAGTTGGACCTAGAATATTATGTGAATAGTCTTCTACTACAAATTTATGGATATCACACAATTACTTCAAAAAATACCTCAAACTAGGAATTTCTTTTTATGGCATTATCTTACTACTTGAACAATTTGAATTAACTTCATTAGTCAAACTAAAATTTGGTGTTATAAATTGTCAATCAAATTTTTGTATCTAAATTTAACCCTGACATAGACCTGCCTAGTTTTAATTTTAATTAAAACTATATTGAATGTATAAAAATGATACAATGTGTTTACAGATATTGATGAATGTGCTAGTGGTAAGCACAGATGTGCTGGAGAACAACAATGTGTTAACAGACAGGGAAGTTATTTCTGTCAATGTCCTCGTGGTTATAGATTTATTAACAATATTTGTGAAGGTAGGTTATTATTTCAGTCAGTGCTTATTGATTTGGGTCCAGTGGCGGCTTCAGCTTAATGGGACTTGAGGTACAAATAGGGGGCAGACGGACTCAGTTTCGAGGTTTAGTTCAAAATGTGGAAGCGCCAAAGGATACCCCAAACCTACCATGGAATGAGGATTCTCCCCAAAGAATATTTTTGCAAAATAGAATTGATTTAGTGCATTTGGACACATATTTTAGGCAAAAACATAGATTTGTGGAAATGAAGTTGGGGTACAATATTTGAAGTACAAACCATTCTTCTTTGGGGGCAAATGTGATATCAAATCTTTAGTGTGAATGAATTAAAATGTAAAGAGCTGTATTATGAAATCTAAGGAACTATCAGTACCTGTCTCAAAGACTTAAGAACATGTGTCCTGCCTCAGTAGGGATATGGAAATGGTCCAGTTGTCTCTACCCTACTTTCACAGCAATGAGGCTTAAATAAGCAAATTCTCTTAAAATCACTCTGTTTGAAACTCTGAAAAACAACAAATTTTAGAAATTTCTCACTATAACCTGTTTTATTTTAGATGTAGATGAGTGTGCCTACAGTGCTGCTATTTGTCCATTGCAATCTAAATGTCAGAACACACCAGGAAGTTATGTTTGTACTTGTAAAGATGGTCTAGAATCAGATGGTAGAGGGGGATGTAGTGGTAAGAGCTTTCAATTGAAATGAAAAATAAGAGTCACAACTTTATAAATATTCATTCATAAATCCACTTCCAAACCATTCGATTGAGGCTAGAATTGGAATAGCAAGCTATGCAAAATTGTCCACATTGCAAAGTGCACGGCATGGCCTGTTTTCATAAACCACAGAGTGAAGTATAAAAGTAAGATTCATATTTGGATTGTTTTCTATTGTAGATATTGATGAATGTACAACTAGAAATATTTGTCATCATAAATGTATCAATAATTTTGGTAGTTATTTCTGCACCTGTAACCGTGGTTACCAACTATCAGTAGATCAGAGGACATGTGAAGGTAAAAAATAAAATTCCTTACAAGCAAGACAATTCAAAAATCTTGTCCAAAAAATGGCAAAATCGAGAGTAAATGTAGTAAAGTATACTTCCAAAGAGAAGTACCATCAGGTGTTTTGGTAAGAGTAAGCAATACTACACTACTACAATAGTCAAAATCATGAGATACAACCAGATTCATGCCTGACCAAACAAATCAGCCAAAATGTCAGTAGCAGATTTATTGTATTTATCAAGGAGTACACATCTATTAATAGTCAATTATGAGTTAAGATGGACATGAATGAAACTATCCTTGTATTTTGGTATTGATGAATGTAATCATCCAGTTGTATTTTAGATATTGATGAATGTAATCATCCAGTCGTATTTTAGATATTGATGAATGTAATCATCCAGTTGTATTTTAGATATTGATGAATCTAATCATCCAGTCGTATTTTAGATAAAGATGAATGTAATCATCCAGTCGTATTTTAGATAAAGATGAATGTAATCATCCAGTCGTATTTTAGATATTGATGAATGTAATCATCCAGTTGTATTTTAGATATTGATGAATCTAATCATCCAGTTGTATTTTAGATATTGATGAATGTAATTATCTAGTTGTATTTTAGATATTGATGAATGTAATCATCCAGTCGTATTTTAGATATTGATGAATGTAATCATCCAGTCGTATTTTAGATATTGATGAATGTAATCATCCAGTCGTATTTTAGATATTGATGAATCTAATCATCCAGTTGTATTTTAGATATTGATGAATGTAATCATCCAGTTGTATTATAGATATTGATGAATCTAATCATCGAGTTGTATTATAGATATTGATGAATGTAATCATCCAGTTGTATTTTAGATATTGATGAATGTAATCATCCAGTTGTATTATAGATATTGATGAATGTAATCATCCAGTCATATTTTAGATATTGATGAATGTAATCATCCAGTCGTATTTTAGATAATGATGAATGTAATCATCCAGTAGTATTTTAGATAATGATGAATGTAATCATCCAGTAGTATTTTAGATAATGATGAATCTAATCATCCAGTTGTATTTTAGATATTGATGAATGTAATCATCCAGTCGTATTTTAGATAATGATGAATGTAATCATCCAGTAGTATTTTAGATAATGATGAATCTAATCATCCAGTTGTATTTTAGATATTGATGAATGTAATCATCTAGTTGTATTATAGATATTGATGAATCTAATCATCCAGTTGTATTTTAGATATTGATGAATGTAATTATCTAGTTGTATTTTAGATATTGATGAATGTAATCATCCAGTTGTATTATAGATATTGATGAATGTAATCATCCAGTAGTATTTTAGATATTGATGAATGTAATCATCCAGTCGTATTTTAGATATTGATGAATGTAATCAGTTTGGTGGTAGAGGTCGTGTTTGTGGTGGTAGGTGTAGTAACACTCCTGGTTCCTTTACCTGTGATTGTCCAGATGGATGGAAGAAATCCAGAGATTCCAGATCATGTGAAGGTATCAAATCAAACTACAAGCTATAAGATAGTTTAAGTTTTCATAACTTTACTCGACCAATCACCAAAAATAAAAAAAACTTATATAAGCAATACATTTCTATTAACCCTAAATCTTGTCCAAAGCATGACAAAATCAGGAGTAATAATTGTATAGTAGTGGACTCTTCAAACGAGAAGTACCATCAGGTGTTTCAAAAAGAGTAAACATGGTCTGCTTCCCATGCAAAACTGTCTCAAAATGAAGACATAAGAATAAGTTCTACTACATGGCCAACTTAGGTCAGTTGTCTGATGATTGCATAACGTGAAACTCTGAGTAACATAATGAAGTTCTGTTTTAATATTTATATTTTGTATTTTTTTTTGTAGATATTGATGAATGTAGTGATGGTACAGCCTTCTGTCCATCTAGAGATAGTACATGTGTTAACACAAGAGGAGGCTATAAATGTCCTGTTGTACAGTGTCCAGAAGGTTTTGTTAAAACTGTACCAGGAGGTCAACAAAATGCGTAAGTTACAATATATTTGATAGATTGTTGAAGCATGTATTTGGTGTTAGTTTTCTTTTTCTCTTTAGTTAATGACAGTTCTGTGGAAATATAATATTTTACCTAAGTAAATCAGAATTTTCAATTTCAAAAATCTGTACAGTTGTTTTCTTACAGCAACCAAAAAGCATAATTTTGGTGTAAAAAATTAAGGGCTGTTTTTTTTTGGTTAAAACTTTCAGATACGTTAAAGAGCACATTTCTCTAGATATAGTATTTATAAATTTGCGCACATGAATATTTCGACCTTCAAAAAAAACAAAATGAGTGTTCCTGTGTTATTCTTTGGTAATATTAATATACGAAAGTCTAATTAAAATACAGCTGTAGGTTTTGCATTATATGTTTCTACTGGATTACTTCACGCACACCATGATCACACAACATCTTTTTTTAAATCAGGTTCTACAATATTTTAAATTGTGAGCCCATCAAATCCATTGCTTGAGTTTGATTTAAAGCACAGGTCCAATCATCATATAGTAAATATTACATGATTTTAAATGCCTTTGATTGGTTGATTAAGTCAACATACCTACCTTAGAAATGTATTAAGATCATGATACACATAGAAAATGTACAATATCTAGAGCTGTATTTAATGCATGTTTTTTCAGGCATGAATTGGTTTTTTATACAAATAAAATTAACACAATAAGCTTGGAAACCAATTTGTTGTCTTTATGTTGTTGTTGTTTGTTTTGAATTATTTGTTGTTGTTATTTTGTAGTGTTCGTTGTAAACAAGCTGGTTCATTTAATCCTAACGCTAATGAATTGATATCTATGTCTTACAACTTTTTAACATTCCCAACCAATATCATCATTCCTACACCACTGTTTTCAATGACTGGAGCTAAAGATAGTCAACGTAGATACAGTTGGGAACTGAAAATACTTCAAGCTCGACCACTGTTAGCTGGTGTACCACGAGCCTCTAAATTAAACTTTGAATTATCTCAGACAAACAATCAAGCTGTAGTAACTCTTGTTAAAAGAATTCAGGGACCTCAAGATGTGATTCTTCAATTGTTGATGAAAATCCAATCTGAGAAATTCAACGGAATCGCAGAATCTAAAATATATCTGTATGTTACAGATGGACCTAGTACATTTGCTTAACTCATTCTCACCTAATGATATCTCTTATTATTTGTGCTATATATCAAGACACATATGGTCATTTGTGCCATATATCAAGACACATATGGCTATTTGTGCTATATATCAGACACATATGGTCATTTGTGCAATATATCAAAGACACATATGGTCATTTGTTCTATATATCAAGACACATATGGTTATTTGTGCTATATATCAGACACATATGGTCATTTGTGCTATATATCAAAGACACATATGGCCATTTATTCTATATATCAAAGACACATATGGTCATTTGTTCTATATATCAAGACACATATGGCCATTTGTGCTATATATCAAAGACACATATGGTCATTTGTGCTATATCTCAAAGACACATATGGCCATTTGTGCTATATATCAAAACATATGGTCATTTGTGCTATATGTATATCAAAGACACATAGTCATTTGTGGTATATATGTCAAAGACACATATGATCATTTGTGGTATATATATCAAAGACACATATGGTCATTTGTGGTATATATATCAAAGACACATATGATCATTTGTGGTATGTATATCAAAGACACATATGGTCATTTGTGCTATATATCAAAGACACATATTTCTGGTCATTTCAACATATTACCACATTATTACTTTTCCATAATTTTGACAAAAAAATTGTACCGTGGCCTAAAACAGCACTTCTCAACCTCAGTGAAATCATGCCTCCACAAAAGAGTTCTTACAAATCTTTTCCTCCCCAAAATAAATCAGTCATTTTGAAACGTTTTTCACTCTAAAAAAAGTACTCTACGATTAACCATGAATGGATATAAAATCATACACCACATATCAAGATAGTTCATTGTGACCCTTTTCTGTATGTCAAGGGTAAAGATTTTACGTCTTCATTTTATACCTTGACTGCAAGTCCCACTTTCTTGTTTCACGGTCAACAATTTGATTGGGTTGTACACCAGCGAATACGGCCAATCAGAACTCTCAATTCACGTGTAATTAATTTTTACAGTTTCTGTCGAGGGCTCAGATTGGCTGTATTCACTAGCGTATAATGCAATCAAATTGCTGCATTCAAAAACTTCTTCTATGAAACAAGTAAGTGGGTCATTTCCAGTCAAGGTATAAGATGAAGACGGAATACCTTATGTGATGAAGCATATTTTGCGATTAGTGACATCAAACACTTAGTTTTAGTGGGATTGCAGGAACCACAGACGTCGAATTGAAAACTAACGTTGATAAATGTATTCAAAATATTCCATTTTTATATGATTTCAATAAATTGTACATATCCAATATAATCACGTCCTAGATTTTATTTGAATAAACTTTCGGATCATTACAGAATTTTCTTTTTCTTATTTTGTCTTATTGTAGCCCTAAATTGTATGTCATTCAATGGTCTAACGGCCTAATCACCTTAACGGCCATAGTTCGCCATTTTTCGGGTGTTGATTTGGTTCTTGAATATAGATAAATAGTCTTCAGAAGTACTTTAGAACCTACGAAAATAGAATAATCCCTTCAAATATTTCACGTTCTATTTCTATATGTACGTCTCGTCATTTTAACTTTCAAACACGGATAATTCTGGACACATATGGATTTGAAGGCTCAAATTTTGACTGAGAGCTGTGAGTTATTCTAGTTTCTTAGACTAAGGTTTGATTGGTCCAACGAATTGAATCAATCAAGTGAATGAAGGTGGAATGTATTGTGATCCATATTTGATATTTGCATGTTTTTGCATGAGTTAACAACTTTTGAAAGGTGAATAACTTAAATTCTAATTTGTAAGTACAAACTTTCTTAATATTAAGGGTGCTTATCCTACTGGGTGAAACAATGATATTTATGGGACCTTCCATATTCCCCAACCCCAATTACACAAGACTCAATGCATAAAGGAAATTTCTTTGGTAATCTTTATAGTAATGAATCCATTTCCATCAATAATTGTTGGTTTGGTGCCTTCTACAGAAACAGTGTGGCTTCTTCAGTAACACACGTCATTGCTAATCTTGGGATCCTGAGACCGGGGGTACAATTAGAAGGCAGATTGGTTTAGTGGGGGAATTCAAAATACAGCTACTCTCTCGAAATGACTTCAGCCTTGAATTGTACCTCCACTTTCACCACCACGGTCCATTAGATGCTTACGTCTATGGCACTTCCACCGAGATATTGCATTTTTAAATATAACTGCGTGACATCCTTGTTCTCAAATTTGAAATATTTTTGTAACTTTTTTTGTAGAGAGTTGATAGCAGACGAAGGGGGTGTAGTTTGTGGTAGAATAAGCTGTGATCCACTAGATTTACGTTGTGTTTCAAATAAAACAAAAACAATATCATGGCAATACCTGGCTCTGCCATCAATGGATTTTGTCAAAATTCCCGTAACACTTTTAAATATTAAAACAATAGGATATTCAATTTATCCAAATCTAGATCTGCGTATTGTTGCCGGCAATAGAGATAGATTTTTTGATACAGTTGTTGAAGGTGATAAAGGTTTGTACTATTTTTTTTATATTTAATCAATATGTATCAATCTTGGTCCAACAAACCATCCTGTTACTTAATTTGATTGGTTCCTGGTTTAGTTGTGTACCAATCAGATTAAATCTTGAATTTTTTACCTTTGCCAATGTTTTATGATACTATGTTCTCATCAACATCTAAATCTGGATTGCTGTAGCAAGGAAAACCAAACCTTTATGCAATACGTTTCACATTTTGAATAGTGAAGGGATCAAAAATGTTCTTTTTAACCCAAATCATTTTGCCGTGGAGTGCTATAGTTACCGAAGAACAATCAGGGCCAAAGTTGGGAAGAGGGGTACTTAGAGTTAGCAAAAACCTTTTCTGTGGCAAGAATGGCCATAACGATTGAGTTCTAAAGGCAAAGTTGTTGGGTGGTCAAAATTTCACGATATAGCTGTAGAATTTTCGTAATAGATTGGCATTGTGGAGATGCAGATTTGTATTCTTTGATTATAATGTTGTTATTTTACTGTTTTTCAGCTGCCTTAAGATTGCTGAGACCATTACCAGGCCCGAGAGAACGTCAAGTTACTTTACAGTTAGAAAACCGTGATTTTTCTCGGCGAAATGTGATATCCCGGCATGTAACTCATGTAAAAATGTTTGTTTCTGAATATAATGCCAATCACATGTTTTAGAAATAACTATTCGCATGCAATGCCAAACGTGTGTTTTAAAGAAACTATTCAAATACAATTCGACTTCGTCAATAATTTTGACGTAACTGTTTTCTGTTATCCGAATATAATTTAACATTTCAACCATGTGTTTTTGACTAAACTATCCAAATACAACTTAAAATAGCAACCACGTGTTTTTGACTAAACTATCCAAATGCAACTTAAAATAGCAACCACGTGTTTTTGACAAAACTATTCAAATACAATGTTAACATTTCAACCATGTATTTTTGACGAAACTATCCGATGACAATGTCAATATGTCAACCACGTGTTTTAGACGAGCTATCTACCTGGTGGTTACCATATTTTAGAAGAGGAAAATTTGGATCGGATAGATGAATACTAAACTTAATCGTGCTTGGAACATGCTTTTGGTCGTGTTGGTTGTGAACACAAGTTATCAGAACTAAATGTTGTGATCTTTAATGAGTTTTAAGTATGGTGGTATGACCAAAATCTAGTGATTTGTGCCCATATCTTATCTAAAAGTGTTAATTAAAACTTAACGACAAAAATACATATGTATTTAAAAGATTTACGTTAACCTTTAAAAGTGTTATGTTTTTGGGTTGGTATTCGAAATCATTTTGCAAAATAAAGGTCAAATGGTAGAGAAATATGTCTCCTGCTTATTCTGAAGATTTCACCTGCAAATATTCAACAGTTATGAATTGGCAATCAAAAGATAGTGGACCACAGACATATACGCCCACCACGGCATGCAGATGGTAAATATTCAAGATTTGGGGCAAGGGCAATAACTCTGCTTCTAACGGCCGAAAATAGCTCAAATTCGAACTTGATCTTCGTTTTATGAATATGTATACACATACCGAATTTCATTTGATCCCATCAAAAAATCTAGTTTTTAGAGCGTTTACAGGCAAATTTTGACGGACGGACGCACGGATTGACAGGGGTGCTGGGAGCCGCGGTGGCTCAGTGAATTAGACGCTTGCTCGCTAACCTGAAGGTCCAGGGTTCAATCCCGGCATAGGTCGAGATAATACCTTCGGATTTTTCAAACCGGTTTCCCTCTGTCAGTGATGCAAGTAAGAGGGGCTGACATGGAAAGAGCGTCTAGTCGTTCGGATGGGACAATAAACCGAGGCCTCGTGTGCTACAGGCTGTGCACGTTAAAGATCCCTCGACAATTGGAAATCGAAAAAGAGCAGGCTAATGCCGCTGTCCTGGCAAAATTTCCCTCATGGCACCCTGCATGGCGTTGCCCGTCTTCATTAGCCCACAAGGTGCAGAAGAGTAGGACGTAAAACTCCATTCATTTCATTTCATTTTTTTTGACAGGGTTGCTGACAATATACGTCCACATAGAGAGATGTGAGAGTATAAAAACCATGAAAAAGTAACATTATATGAAGTAAATTGCGAGGCTTGCGACTATGTCGTCTCCACAGAGTTGCCGCATTATGAATTCAGACTCAATAGTTTGCCTCCCCATTGCGTCAGTCTTTCCCTATTTGTCCGTCATCATTATTATATTGAATAAAAACTGTCATTATGATTCAAAGATAACTTTGGCACACTTTGCTATGAACATTTCGATGTCTCTTTGTTGGCTGTATCATCAGAAACCTTTTCCATCTGGAATTTGGAATTTCAAAGCATCATTAGGCAATCCTCTGCAGTTTTTCCGTAAAGCTTTGTTTCATGGAGGCCGTTTGTCAAAGCACCTCAGAAACACATACGTATGAACCTTTCTCTTACTAATCACGGCGTGTAAAATACCCATCTTATAATCTCATCAAAAACTGTTTCGCTGCCTTGTGAGATGTCTTTCACATGGTAATCATGGAATCTGCATAATAAAATCTCACTTGGTTGCTCGAGAAATCAAATGTTCTAATTAGTTGTGTTTTGTATCAATGATGCTAAAACAGTAGTTACCTCCCTTCTTTTGTGTATCTATTATGCTGTATCTTTTATCTTCAGTTTTTAACCCGGTATCCCCCATTGTCAGTGATGCAGGTCGGAAGGCCTAGCATTGGAAAAGTGTCTAGTCTTTCGGATGGGACAATAAACCGAGGTACCGTATGCCAGGCTGTGCACCTTAAAGATCCCTTGACAGTTGGAATAAGGAGGAGGCTAATGTAGCTGTCCTGGCAAAATATCCTCATTGCGTACAACATGGCTTTGCCCGTCTTCATTAGCCCAATCAGGTGCAGAAGAGTATAAGGATGTAAAACTCCATACATGTCATTTTTTTCTAACTTCAGACAGTTCATCCTATTGAAAATGTGGCCGTCAACAGGGCGCCACCGTCTATCATTTTGCAATTAATTTGCATTGGTTGCATTATGTTTATTCCGCTTGAATGAATGATTAATGATGCAGATCTCAATATTTGGCAGGAACTGGCATCATTGATGAATATTTAATTAAATAGATGATTAATTTTCAATCGTTAACCGTTGACAGAGAAATGTTTTTTTCTAAATTAAATTTGAATAGATTAATTTTGTTTAAACTAGATTTAATGAAGGATAGAAATTAATTTGTCAGGTTGCAGTCACTCTCATCAAGAATAGAGTAAAAAATATTGTCAGAATTATTATCAGAGATTTTTGGCGCTAGGACAAATAAAACATTTCTTATGTTCAGCTTAGTTTCCCTCGCATTAAAGATGGGTTCTCTTATTTTCATTTATGAAAATGCTTATATACTTATATAAATAGAAAGAAGAATGACTTGGAAAAATACCAGTTTGTCTCACATGTGCATAATTAATTCATAATTAGCTAAATTAGAAGAGAATTACTAGCAGAATTCCAATGAGTGACCGATCAAGAAAAGTCAAAAAGTCTTTTTTTTGTTTATCCAGACTGTACGTGCATTTATGATTGGTTAAAACTCTTAATCATATGCAATAAGAACATAATGATATGATTAAGAATACATGATAATTCATTAGAAACACCAATTAATCAAATAGTTTAATTTGACACTAAAAATAAGGAAATCCATCTTTAAGAAAAGGTAAACTTTGAAGATCAATGTTATAATGCCAGAGATATTGTGCCCTAAGGAATAAAAACAATGAAAAGAATTGAGTTCTACTTCCTAGGCCTACGTTTCTTCACCGTGTAGACTAATGAAGACAGGCAACACCATGCATGGAAATTTTGCCAGGACAGCAACGTGCACAGCCTTTTACATAAGGGGCCTCGGTTTATTTCCCCATCCGAACGACAAGACGCTTTTTCCATGTCAGCCCCTCTTATCTACATCACTGACAGGAGGAAACCGGGTTGAAAAATCCGAAGGTATTATTTCGACTTATGTCGGGATTGAACCCTAACTGAGCTACCGCGGTCCACGTTCTAAGGAATAGCTTGGTATATCCTAAGTAAAAGATTTTTTATCGATACAATCAGTTATCAACCTGCAATAGCTGCTTCAAAAGAGTTAGTGGACTCGAGGCCATAAGAGGGCACTAATTAGGCCGATCTCCAGGCGCTTCTGAAAAGATAACCCTTTTTTCCCTATGTCAGTTTTGTTACTATTCACATGAACTACTTTTCTACTTCAAAAAGTAATATGAAGGGTGCTTGTAACATTCCCCTCATTCCGCACTTCAAGGCTATGCTCCCATTCATGGTTACCAGAGTAAGTTGCAGACACTATAGAACGTAAAACTCGATTTCGTATCGGTTCTACTTGCATGATTTCCGTGGCCATTTTTTATATACTTGACCAATTAATTTCCAGCTGTCCATATCACTTTTCTGAATTAAAATCTGACACCTGTTTCTCTTACAATTGATTCACATCGTAGCATGCCAGTTCAGACAGTCTGCATTTACTGGGCTTTATTAACATATCACTAATACCTCTCACGTCATACAATCAGTACAACCTGCATCCTAGAACGTACATTCTATGCCCTGAAACTGAAAGTGACGGAAATTTAAAATTGTGCATTGTAGTAGAACCTGACGTCGGATCTTAATTATGAAAAGAAATATAGATAGCCGACCAAGTATAGACTGCATCACGATTTAGATACCGAATTGGCTAACAAAATCTCGATTTCAAGGAAATCTTTTTCCGAAGTAACATCCATGCCAGTGGACAGTTAGAAGCAGAGTTATTGCCCTTGCCCCAAAATCTTGAATATGCTATTACTCTCTTAGTTTTCAACCGATTTTGATGAAACTTAAATGGATGTTTCGTTTTTACCATCCGCATGCCGTGGTGAGCATATATGGCTGTGATCCACTATCTTAGTAATTAACTACGAATTCTCTAGTGTAAAATCTTGACTTTCAGTTTCAATTGTATATTGTCAGCAACAGTAAATATATAGAATCTTTGGTTCACTGAGGCTTTAAGTAAATTTCTCTCAAAGACTTGATTGATTATCAAAAACATTCATTCTCCTTTTCATGCTAAACTTTAATTGAATCAATGAAAAAATGCCCAGTTGGCTTATTTCTCCTTCTTTCTCGATTACTTGAAGAAGAGATTTTGTTTGAAAAGGAAATAATTAGCGTCTTAATGGTTCCTTTAAAGCAGTCAATAATCTGAGTGATTCAAATTACAGGTATTAAATTCCAGCTCGGAATTGAACAGTTTTTAACCCTTTTTGATGGTTATTGAACTGCGTCAAATGGTATTTAGTATGACTATTATATAAAGACGACATACAATATGTCAAAGTAATGACTAATAAGACATATTAAAGTACAACTGATGATGTTAATATTCAAATGTATTTTAATTGAATTTTAATGTTCGGTGGCGTTTCTATTTGAAACTTAGACCGACTCGACTTTGCCCTTCCCACTTCTCCCTTCAAATTTCTTATAATTCTACAGAGGGAGAATACACCCCTCCCCCCCCCACTCCCCCTAATTCACCTCTAACAAATTTATAAATATAATTTTTTTTACATTTTTTGTCCCATAATCAGTAATAGAATACACCAAATCAATTATATTTTTTAAAAAACTTCTTTGGAACCTTCTTAGACGCTCACGCTCCATGGTAGTCTTATAACGCTTCCACCGAGCTACGATATTTTGACATCAACCTCGACAGTTGTCCCATCTATATAAAGTCTCAGGTGACTGGCGCCGCACTGCTTGGCCTATACCATTTTTCTTTCAGATATGTCTCTCTTAAACTGACAAAATAATACGGAAACTACAGTAATACTTTTTAAAAAAAGGGATGTATGCATCCATTCATTCTTTTAATAATAGTATATTTATAACTTATTTCCTTATCACAAGCGATTCGTTCAATCAAAACCAAGAGACTTTCCTGTCATCGATCAAGTTACCGCGATGTACACACTTCATTAAACAAGTCGGAAACCTCAAACAAATACTATCTTCAATAATCAGAAATCAAACACAACTTGCTTTATAGTTCATCAGGGTAATACAGGAAACTTTGTCCCATTGAACTTGAAGCTGTGGTTAAAATGTGAATCATTAAGTGGTTGAAATCAGTTTAACCCTTGTGGCCTCATCTCACTTTTTCTTTCTTTATCGAATTTATTAAACATGTCAGCCAATATGGACTACTTGTTTATAAATTTCTCAGGAAATGTTGACAAGAATGGAAAATTGAATTGGAAGTTGTATTCTTTTTGTTCTAAAAAGCATTATAAATTGCATGTTCCGTGTCTGAGGGGTATGTTTCATTAAGTCTTTGATACCCAGACTATTCCTGTCGATGAAGCTCGTACAAAAAGGGACTGGATGAAAGAGGCTAGATTTTCAGATCGAATTTGAAATTGGATACATTCGTCCAGTATTTAGATTCACTCCCTTTTATTTAAAAGTATATACGCGTCTTAGTAATTTCAGTAAAATGGAAGCTAAATTTGAATTTAACGCATATTTCCCCTACAAGTAAACGAAAACGTTCTTTAGATTATCTTAAAGAGATTGTAAAGAGGTTTTCTAAAAATTTATATGTATCGGGGACACTGTTAACATCAATTCGCACCATTTTGATTCTCAGTCAGACGTTCGTGGTTCCTGCAATTCCGCAAAAATATAAGTGTTTGATGACGTCACTAATTGCAAAATATACTTTATCACATAAACACTTAGTTTTAGTGGAATTGCAGGAACCACAGACATCTGATTGAAAATTGGAATGATGCAAATTGATGTTATTAGTATCCCCAATACACATAAATCTTTATAATTCAGTTGTTATCTGTGACGTCATATCTGTATATTTAGTACGGTAACTTGTAAACGTGAGAATATTTTGGTCTATTTTTAATTGTAGAGAAACCAGACGTTTGATTCTAATTCTGAAAAAAATAATATGACTTCTGGATGGTTGTTACAATATTTAGGAAGGGACATTTTGTTCGAAAAGTGGACTAACCTACGTTTTAATAACTTATATCATTGATTTTGAACTGAATAATTACATTTTTTAACATTAAAAATTATAATGGCCAAACCCAGCTGGTGTTAAAACTGAATTTTAGTAATGAAAAAAAAAACTCGTGAAAATTGACAAGTGGATTTTTTTAATGAAATATTGGTGCCACGATTTGTAATAAAAATGGCTCTGTGTTGATTCATTTTCTGGCAGGCTTCAACTTTTTTACAGAATTTTAGCAGAAAGCCAATTTTATTTCAATTGAAGTTGATTTGCAGACGTCAGTGATGCAAGTGGTAATTTGAATCTGTCGACTAATGGGGCTGCAATCCATCAAGTTGCTCATAACACGGTTATTAGGAAGTGGCTATTTAACAATAAAAGGCCATGAGAGGTTAAATGGTCATTAAAGAATGAATTGCGGTCGTGGTAAATGCCTCGTACCCGACTGGAGTACCATGAGTCCAAACAGTCGAAATGTTTTGACTTATTGAACTTTCATTAAGTGAAGGAATGAGACATGGACGGGCTTTTAGTGCGGATGCACTCTCTAAAGCATCTCTTCTATGTTTGACGGTCAAATGTCAGTCATCTTGATGTGTTTTTCTTTCACGGCATTAATTTTGCATGATCACGTTTGGATTTTGAAGGCATTACGTCGAATTGTTACTTCCGGCCTACGTTCTCTCCATATTCAGGTTGACGGAAATGCAGGCTTAGATACGTTCCATTATAAAATTTACCTACATTTCAATAATCGTATGCGGCCCACTCGTAGCAATTTCAGGAATCGGGTAAAAGGATCCTTAGACATCTAGAATTTCCATTAACATCCGATGGCACCCGCGGCGTTTTATACCCACCAAATAAATAAAATTGAAGACGTGCTATTATTCATATTTCTAAGATTAAATATCTTTCATTATTAGGGCTATTTTATTTGATAGAAATGTTACTAAAGTCTCGACTTGAGTTGATTAATAGTTAGTTCTAGGCGACAATTTTATTGATTCCAAACTAACCTAGAACTTATAACACAAAGACTCCATTCCTATGGGAACTGGGGATAACAATGTAGCTGTAATATCTATGATTTTCATTAAGCATCACTTTATACCTGGTCATGACCGTACTGCCGTATCGAACCACAAGTTGTCTGAATTAAGATTAATGCTGAATAGTTTGTCTAGTTGGAATCATGATCTCTGTATGCTGGAATCTTTAGTTTTAAGTTTTTTCTCCTACTAAACAATTTGATGCGCTGAGATTAAAGATGGGTTTTCTTATTTTTTTAGTGTTAAATTAAGCAAACTATTTGATTAAATGGTGTTTCTTATGAATTATCGTGTATTCTTAATCATATCATTATGTTCTTATTGCATATATTTAAAGAGTTTTAACCAATCATAAATGTCCATGTATGTACAGTCTGAATTAACAAAAAAAAAAACTTTTTGACCTTTCTTGATCGGTCACTCATTGGAATTCTGTTGGTAATTCTCTTCTAATTTAGCTAATTATGAATTAATTATGGCTTTGTGAGACAAACTGGTATTATTCGAAGTCATTAGAACAGCTTTACTTTCTATTCATATAAGTATTAACATTTTCATTTTCAGACATGAAAATAAGGGAACCCATCTTTAAGAAAGTGTCTAAGTGTATTTTTCCCAAATACAGTGACCAATTATATCACTGTTCCGAAAAAAGGCAAAAAAAAACAACCCTGTCCAGATCCTTAACAAATCCAAAAATCTGCTGACATGCGTCATCAAACTCAACACCTTCATATAAGCGCAACGGCTTGCTCAGTGGGCGATATTTTTGCATTTGTGGACAGCTGGCAAGAATCCCCTTAAAACCGTGTGGGGAATTGGTACATGCTTGCATTAAAAGGCAAAAATTGAGGATGTAAAATACGTCAAGACCGTCATCATTTATCAAAGTTAGGTCGAGAAACAACTTCAGATTTTTTGATTTGAAGTCGGAGTAAATTAAGATTTGTGATTTAGCCTCGGGTAAAAAGGAATAAATATGGTTGACAAGCAAAAAAATAACAGCAAACAAACAAAAAGTAGTACGTAAATTGAGGACTGCATTAAATCAGATTTGATTGATAGGCTATCCACTTACGTTACATTGAGATCAGAAAAAAAATTTGTGGGCTGATTTCCCAATTTAATTTGTCCTATTTTTCACACTTATCAGTCCATCTCCGTTTACTAAGTAACATTTAATCAGGATATATCGCAACTTAAATCATTTGATTGACGTTTGTAAGAGGTGTCATTCTCAATACGTGAAATCATTGAAATATAAAGATAAGGTACGTTGTCAACTCTTCAATAATAAAGGGTTGATTTGGTATAGGTCATTCTTTTGAACTGAATTGACCTTCACGTTGATTTTTAATTGATGTTGATGTAAAAATTGAACTTTGTCATGGACGAACTAACTAACGAATTGCACTTTCTCCAATAATAGCCTGATTATCGGGAGGTAGATAAAGCTATAGTTTGAAGTTTCAGACTTTTTCAGATTGATCATCAGCATTCCCAGTCTTTAATCCAAAGTACAAGTTGAGGTCAGAGCACTCCTACTAAGCGGTAACGAACATCAGTTACCTCCCTTTGAACACTGTAGTCCTACCTATTTTGGTATCAAGCGACAGGTAGCGTGACTTCTACAATGAGTTCAGATGCTGATACGACATTTAGGGGTACAGATCATATTTAATAACGGAACACAATTTTATGGTATGCTACTCCTTAATTTATTGTACACAACGTTTCAACAATCTACATATACACGTTAACGTACGCTACCAGTGGATGCTGATATCACAAACCAGGTAGTTGTTCGTAGATGACAAGTTAACGTTCACTTCCAGTGGATGCTAATAACAAAAATTATGTAGTTGTTGGTAGTCGTAGTAGTTGGTAGTTCGATTTGATGAATTGGTTGTTGATAATTCGTGAGATTTGATCGATCATTCTTCCAAACTTGTTCTGGTCATGGTAAATCTTGTTGATTGGTAGTCGAATGGTAGTTGTTGGTTTGGTTTGGTTAGATATCTGTTGAAAAACTGGAAGACCTGAAAAGAAAAAGAGAATGTGAGAAAAGAGGAGAGGTAGAGGGGGTTCTTTCAAAAAGGGGGAATGAAAAGATGTTCTCTTTTGTTCCTGCAGTGAAACTTGTTAGATTACTGGGATATAAGAATTAAATGAAAGTGTTTAGAAACTTTGAGAGTAAAAACCTTAATAATCTGTTCAAGATAGGGTCGGTAATAAATTGGTAGATGAATTCCATTATCATACACCAGTGCCGGTGCCAGGTTTAAATTGGACCTTTGGTTCCGCCATTGTGGTATACCAGTGGTCTGTGGGTGGAGAAAAAAAAATTCTTTATGTTTATTGGCATGCCGTTGGTTTTCAGGTACTCTGTCAGTGCCTTACGGTGCATTGAATGAGGAGATGCGACCTAGTGGCGACGTGGTCGCATCGACATTTAATTAGTGGCGTTGAACTGATGGTCTCGCAGTACGTTGTTCGTGCGGAGTCTAGTAATGAGGAAGTACGATACAAGAAGGTATTAATTGGAGCGACAAAAAGCAACTTAAAGATGGGTTCCCTTATTTTCATTTATGAAAATGAAAATGCTTATATGCTGTCCTGATATGAGTAGCAAGAAGTTTGCTTAATTTGACACTACAAAATAAGGAAACCCATCTTTAATGCGGATTTTCCTGTAGCTGTGTGGATTGATAGGTGTGTGAACCTAATTTGCTAATGAAATACCATACCATCATGAAACCGTTTCAATAACTTTTCATTTATCAAATGTCATTGTAACCAGCAGGGGATAAACAACGTCTTCGGTAATATTCCATTGAAAGACAATATGGCACATTCTATGCTATTTTGGTCGAGAGTTTCTTACTATAAATCAGTGCTATCCTAGTTGACCACTTGTTGATGTTTAATTATCAATATATCATCTAGAGAGCTGCGGGTATAACTTACAGTCTAATGTCTGGATATTTTCCTTTAACGAGATAATTATTAGTCCAGTCAATTTAACCTTTCTCTTTATCCTTAGAGCAATTACGACCTGTCTACTTGGCAATCGCTTCAGATTTTCTTATACATTAACTAATCGGCCGATTTTATGAATTTCGAGTCTGAACAGATATGATATTCTAAAGCGATTTCTTCCAATTCAACAAGGTTCACCATTCGTTTGACCAATTGTACCTTTTTTTAGATAAGCTAATCAGTAATAATGTTCACAACTCATCGTCGAAATTTGAGTTTTCAAATCAATGTTTGTCCGGAATTATCCGCTTTTGAAAGTTAAAATGACGAATCGTCTTGTCTTGAGACTGAAATGTCGAATTCTTATATCTTAACTCATTAAGTTCTTCATTTTCACAATGTCAAGACTTCATCTTATAACTTGACTGCAATACCACGTATTTTGTTTCATATATATCATATATACATTGGCGTACAATCCAATTAAAGTACTGCTTTCCGTGATACAAAAATAGTGGCTATTGCAGGCAAGGTATAAGACGAAGTTCACAATAGCTTGACATTGAATATACAAGTTTTTATGATTCCAGTTTTGATAGATCTTAGGTATGAACGTTATATTCGTCTCGTGACAATAATGACAAAACGGAAGTACGGGAAACGACATTCCAATACCGAAATCTTCACAGATGTGAAAAGCAATTTCATTTCGAGATTGTCTTTCCATCCTTTGTTTGTACAAAATCCGTCTTCCTTCCGCTTATTTCTTATGTCATTTGTCGTGCAGTGTAAATTTGTAGACCTAATTACGAGTTGTCAATGTTCATTTAACAAGTCGTCTCTATATTGACATCTGCCCTCTATATCTCGTTAATAATTCAACCAATCACCTCCAAACTTAATTTCCCTTGCCTCAAACCCATTGATTTTCATCGAAATTCATTTATTGGCTCACTAGTCTCGAATCTAAGCAGTAAATAAACGAGGGCGATGTCCCCATGGACCATACTCATCTAATAACTGGCTCATGACTTCAACAATATTTTATTTACGCCTCAAACCCACGGTTTAGCGACTCGTAAATGGACTTTTCCTTAGAAACGCAGACATCAGCCATTATTAAAAGTCTACATTACATTAACAACATCTTCACAATGTCAAGCTATTGGGGATAGTTTAAATAAAAATGAAATGAATGTAGTTTTACGTCCTACTTTTCTGCACCTTGTGGGCTAATGAAGACGGTATTAGGAACTGCAATAACCTACCTTTCTTGTTTCACAGAAGTTGTACGCTAACGAATACAGCCAATCAGAAATACGGTGACCAATTTGGCTACTGGTTTATATCAAGGGCTATGAGTGGATTTATTTGAAAGCGTACAGTCCAATCAAAACGCTTCTGTTTCAGAATTCTGTTTTTCAAAAATTTTCTTGGGGAACCATCTCGGGCGCTCCATGTGAGGCCTGCGCCTATGGCGCATCCACAAGGTTTTGAATCTCGACCTGAAGTCAGTCTGCATTCTATTACCCCCAGTCGCCACTGTTGGAATTGCTAAGAGTGATAATGCTACAAATTTGACAGGGACTATAACAAGTAATCAGTAACATATAGGCCAGGATTAGGTCACTGCATCCCTTTAAATGCAGCTGGTTGGCAATAACTGATGACATATGACTTTGTCATGCAAATTAATGACAATCGTCATGTCACTGTCATTGTCATAATTATGTCATTAAACAGTTGTTAGTGTAAGTGACCTAATTGGAACTCTTCAACATAAAGATTGAGGGAGATTACAATGTTTGCGCACGTGCAGTTGTACTTCGTCTTGTTAGTTTGTGGAAATCATTTATAACTCGTTAAAGAACACTTCATGTTCTACAGCCTTGTTTTTACCTTGTTAACTGCATATTAACCAAGTACAGAGATTTTAAACAACTGAACGGTAATTTACAGTAGTCGAAGTTTGTCGAATTTCAGAACTTACTGACTTTGAAAATATATATCTAGAATGCACTAATGGTGCAATATTTTTGACCCATCTGGCATTTTTGAACAATAATTTTATCGCATTGATCCCATCCAGAGGCGGAGTTAGGTTCACGTCCGAGAAGGAGCAAAATATTTGAGGTAGCCCGAATTTACAACCTAGTTATGCGAGTCATGCTCGAAAAACTTGCATTCGGGTCTGCGAGGGTGTGTGTGGGTTGGGGGGGGGGGGGGGGGGCTGCCCCCTCTGCCCTCCCGTTAGCCGTCACTGATCCCATCTAAGTTAGAAATTAGTAGTAGTTGACAAGAACATAGGATTGACGTCTGGGATTAACCTTGTCAACTACAAAAATCTACTATGTTTAATTGAATTTTCTGTCAAATGTTATATGCGTTTCCATTCCTGAACGCCCACCTTAAAACATAAGGTATCCTGCACACGCATACTGCTATAGATCGTTCAAAAAATAAAGTATCGGTTACTGAATATTACTGACATTAGATATATTTGCAATTGCTACTTTGAGTAATCCAAAACCGGTTTCCCTAGTAAAAACTTTCAAAAGCAAGATACCAGTACCAGATCAACAGTACATGATGGGGTGGTGGTTTCGGACTAATCTCTAACCATCTCCTAGAGGACAAATAAAAACAATTCTTCATAAATGACAAGACTGGTAACTATGTAGAAATACATGGACGAATTGATCCTAGATATACCAGATCTTCTGTAGTCAAGTGATAAACCAATCTTGATGATCCATAAAAAACATTCTCTTTAATCTTGATTAGAATTCTCTTATCATACTCTAGTCATTTTGCTATAATACAATCGTTCTACTGTATTTTCAGAATCAGAATTTTACTCTCGAGACGTTGTTGATGTGGGCAATTAGGAAGATATTGACAGAACAGTGGCATACTTTACTCTTTGTCGATTTTAAGTTGCTGTTTGGACAGCCTGTAGCACACGGGACCTCAGTTTATTGCAGTGCTGTGTATCGTTAATCAAGTCATGATCCGAGGGTCACAATACAATACTTATAGCGATAAGGGATAATGGGATAAACAATATATCAATTCATAACTTTCTAACTGTGATATTTGGTAATATAATTGATAGAAGTGGATAGCGTCCACTGTCTTATAAAAAGTTTCCATTTCAGTGAAAAAAAAATTATATCATAAAACAACTTATAAAAATCTACACTTTATTATGGAATAAAAAAAAGTATCACCAAGTATCGATACACGACATCGCGATACGATGGCATGAGAACTAGTTTATTATACGATTAGAACGACCAGTTACTTCTATGCCATCTCGTCATGGCAAGGGAATGCCAGGTTGAAAAAGGGTTCCATCTCTCATGCTATACTGTTGTAGCTGAAAATGTGCTCAAAGCATTTGCAAGATCCAAATTTTATCTGCAAATGCAGGAAATCACTTTTGCTCTTGACTTAAACATCGCGTTTTGGTTTCATATTATCCATTTTATTTCCTAAAAGATAATAATAAATGTCTATTGAACGACATGGCATTTTACATATGAGTAGGAGAAACGTAGATTGAATTAGTTATAGTAATATATCTTATTTTTGTCGCTAAGATTTGACAATATTGATTTATTGCTGAAGTGCTGGCAGCTATTCTAGCAATTGTTTCAATTTGACTCTATTGTAAGTGGCATTTAGACTTTGTAAAGAGAGCAAGATTTCCTATTGTGTCATCCAAACCAGTAGTTTGTATTTGGTATGTACAGCTGGGAAATGTTTCGCAATTTTCAACGTTACTTTTAAGAAGATCAGACATGTAGAGATTTGGCACCATTTCATACAGGGCTTTGATTCTTATGAAAATGCAACAAGAACCATATGGTTATTTCCGGTCTTGAAAGATTTGACCTTGACACAAACAAGGGCCTACACTGACCTTGTCAAACAAAAGCTTTTGATTACAAATTGGTATAGACATAATAATTTGTCAGCTTTGATGTTGGTAAAGATTTTATGTTTGCTATAGCACAAACGCTCCCTTGGTGGATATAAACGAGCCAAGAATCTGACAAAAAAAATCCATTTTGATCGTCTAAGCTGAAAGTTCTGTGAAAAGACAGATATGTTTCTATTTTTGGGACTAGTAATTGTTTTCTATTGGCCTCAGTGGATTGTCTGAAGGGACATTAAAATCAATTTAGACTATATAATATTATTAACTCACACACTCTATGGTTGTTGAAAAGATTGTTCATGTTTAGGTTATCATAAACTCTTAAAACGACAACTTTAAGCTCTCCTGCATTGGAGGAAAGAATGGTAAGAAGAGTCAGCAGACGTGAGAAAAGGAGTGAATTGATTTCATCTGATTCCATGTAGCCTTCTAGTCATCCGTCATACTCATCACAACAGAACATTTTCTCCAACCAAAACTCGTAAAAAGGTATGGTTAATCTTGGAAATATCAATGTCAACTTCCTAGAGCCTTGGTAGCCGATATTTTGATGACACCCCTTTTATTATGTAGACCTATTCCCCTTGGACCTGCTATTGTCTGAGCAAAAACAAATGTTTTTTGAATTTTTTTCCATTATTCTCATGAGAATGGCAATAGCAGCCTCAAAATAATAATGATAGTCTTTGCGTTGTTGATAATATAAACATAAGCAAACATTATGTCCTCAAAATTTGTTTTTACAGAGAACAGTTTTCAGCCAAAATTTCTAACTTTTTGGGGTTGAAATTCCTAGGAGAGAAATATGTTTCTTTTCAATGTAAACTTACAAAAGATTTTTTTTTATCAACACAGAGATATTCTAAGACTGTCAGTACTATTTTGAGGATGATATTCCAATTCTCCTAAAAAATATTGAAAAAATTCAAAAAACTTTTTTATTTCCTCAGACAATAGTCCATCAGATTTATTATTGGAATCAGGCTACAGTGATCCAACCAAAACCATGACATTTTGGCACACTCCATAAAGTAGTGTCAATTTCAGTTACTTTTTAAAAATCCTGAGATGTTTGCAACATTTCCAGGGGGTTTTAAAGTGCCCTAGGTTAGAAGCCAAGAATATGGAGGTTTGAAAAAGGTTAAAAATAAAACATGTCCCTGTAAGATATGTTTTTTTTTTTCAAATATTCTTTAACAAATTTCCTTTGGCAACTCGATGTTAATTCTTTAGTCTTATCTTAGGCTTTGATGACTTTTCTTAAGAAAAAAAAAACAGATCAGATAATGTTATTGATTGAAAAAATCTTTACCAGAATGTGTTTATTAGAAAGGAGGCAGCCATTTTAATGCCTTTTGATTGATTTAACACTTTTAAAAAAATCTATCTGTTTGACTGTAAGCTAGGAATAAAAAAGTAGGGATATAGAAAATAGTTGAATAAGAAGAACTTGGTATAGTAGTAGTAAGCTGTTAAGATATCTAATTAGATCAGTAAAAAGATGTTAGATAAAAAGGCCAAGTTATTCAATGTTAAAGGACCTAGACCGCTACCAGATTTATGGAATACAGTAATATGATGAAAAAATGAAATGAACTTTTCTGCACCATATGGTCTAATGAAGATGGGCAATGTCATTAAGGGTGCAATGAGGGAAATTTTGCCAAGACAGCGGCATTATCCTGTTCTTTTTCGATTTCCAACTGCCAAAGGATCTTGAACATGCACAGCTTGTAGCACACAATGCCTTGGTTTATTGTCCCATCCAAACACAGATACAGTTAGTGTTCTACCAAGAACTACCTGACAAACAAAATAATTTTTTGATATCCAAATTTTGTCTGATACATCGTCTTTTATTGGTTTCCAGGTGGTTTCTGATCTTAAATCAATTCTTTAAGAAATTTCTGAAAATTATCAGAACTCCCCACTGTTCTTCAGTTTATTTGACTAAAGAATGCTGACAATATCATGCAGTATGCAACAAGGGAAGCTTTTTATTAACGCTTTTTCAATCCCCTGACCTGTCTGATAAATATAGAGAAAATGTGCAAAGGTATTAAAATGCATATACTAAGGTCAGCAGTGCCCAGTATCAAATGGCCATTTGCAATGAGCTTAGCTACTACATATTATTATAGCCAGCATCATCACAATCCCATCTTATACCTTGGCTGCAATAGCCTTCTTTCTTGTGTTATGGAATGCCACAATTTGAAAATTTGAAATACAGTCAATCAGAGCCCTCAACAGAAAGACTGTAAACAATATGACTTTTTGTTTACCAACTTTCTGATGAGGACTCTGATTGGCTGTATTTGCTAGGGTACAATCAAATCAAATTGCTGTATTTACAAACTGAAAACAAAGAAAAGTGGCTATTGCATTCAAGGGATAAAACTAATAGCTTGATATTGTGAAGATGACAAGCATATGATGATGAAAATTGGTTCCTATTGATTGCTGATCTGATGAATGGAAAGAATTTCTACGTGTCTGAGACCCTTTAAGTCAATGTTAAATACGGGATTCTATCAATCTATCTTGTGGACTACTGACAAGCGACAACCTCCACACACAGCTTAATCCCTTTTCAATTTTAGTTAACATGATATCAAAGATACAGGAATCTTATTGAAGATGTTGCTTTCACCACCCTTCATAAATCAATGTTGTGTCTTTATTGGGTATTAAGCTTCTACCACAAGTTGACTTTAAACATTATATTGGAATCGAAGACTGTTTCAACTTGGAATTGAACTGTCTTATTGTCTGTCACTCATCACAGCTAACTTAATCCTGTATAATAGAGTAAAAGAACACACTTGAAGATGCTGTTTCATTTCTATGTCATGAGAACAGGGTGAAAAAAGCTCTTGTCAAGTCAGAGATGTCTGAGTGGGTAAATTCTGTGTAATCAACTTTTGTTGTCCATGGCTGTCACTGTGTCTTGAGAACCATTTTGTGATTCAGTAGGAAATGTCTCCCAGCTATTTTCCCTCAGGCTCTATCCTGAAAAGACATGGAACCTTAACTAGAATATCTCTCTAATTATGATCAACACAACATATGGTGCACATAATAGAATTCAAGTCTTAATTAGATATCAGGAAGGAAAGGGTTTAAATTCTGCAAGATGTACTAGCCTAAAATGATCACACAAAAATAGATTTCACTCATGGTTTAAAATTGTAGCAAATGATGAAATTTTTTTTAAATAAGATATAAAGTATTTTTGGTATTAATAGATTAGGATTTCTTTCATCTGTCAACTTTTTACTATGATTTCTGTGGCCCATTAAAACACATGTTCGGTAACATGTATGTCCATGGACTTAATTACAAAATGTATGAAACTTCTGTGTTTCACTATAGCAGGTCAACTTGGTAAAAGGGGCTGAGTTTATAAATATTCATGATGTCACATGTTTTTCAAACTGGTCAATCAATACATTCTATATGGTCATTTTTACAGTTTGTTTCTTTAGATATGAACACACTCATTCAGCCTTTGAATATTATATGAGTAAGGGTTTTTGATTGGATAAAATTTTGGTAAAATGAACTGCAGTTTTATGTTTCAAAATTGGTTTAGATGTTTATGAACTTTACCTTTAATAAATATTGTATAAGGCAAGCTTACTCTTACAGAAAAGTTTATACAAGAATGAGACTGGGTTCTGCAAATCTTCGTGCATTTTAGAGGGTCCACATTACTGATATTGTTTATTTGTTATCTTTATTGGGTGTTGTTTGTCTTCATTAGCAACATAAAAAACTATGTTAATTCATCATTCAGATTTGGAATAGATACTGTATATTATTATGAGGGTTGGACAAAAAGTTTTAGGTCTAAATAACTAATAATTATCGGACATAGATAAGCATAGTGCAGCTTATTGTGCTTTGACTGTATTATAACTGCAACGATTGAGTCAAATAGATCCAAAAAATAAGATTTCTGAGAGCTGTGATCAAGTTTTTGACATTGGAAGGAATTGCCCCAATATATTCAATGTGTATGGCAAGAATGCTTTGTAACAGTCAGCCCTTTGTGTTAAACTATATGCTTACAAACTGAAAATAGTTGCATGTAAATGAGAGCTTTCCATATTCAGTTCCATATGAGAAGTGTATTGCAAAGAAGGGAGATTATGTGGAAAATATACCAGCAAAAGCAATTTCAAATCTATTTGTTTTATCTAGCCTAAAACTTTTTGACCAACCCTCTTATGTTGTACTTTTTCTGTTAATTTATTTGTGTCCTGTAATACAAGCAGACACACTTATTAATTTCAGTCAAGTGCTTTTGATAGCTGTCCAAAATGCATGTAAAAATGACGTAAATTAAAACAATCCCTTTTGTAAAATAAGACTTAATGATAAACCTTATCGTTTGTAACCAGGTTAAAGGGACAGTTGCGCCATTATGTGGGGTGGATTTGAGTCTTGAATACATTTAAAAAGTCTTCAGAAGAAGTAGAAATGGAAGAAAATTGCATATTTCCTTCAAAAATATCTCAAACTAGGAATTTCCTTTCTATTTTTCTATATATGTCTTTTCTATATATCACATAGTATCTTGTCATTTTCACTTTCAAACATGAGTAATTCTGGACACACATGGATTTGAAGGCTCTAAATTTGATGGTGAGCTGTGAATATTATTACTGATTGGCTTAGCTAAAAAAAAGTCCTGTTTCTGAGACTAAAGTATGATTGATCAAAACAATTAGTACATCTGTCCCTTTAAAGTATTTTTTTTTTCCTTTTATCTGTAGCGACCTGAATTACTGAATCTAGTCACGCAACTTGGAGCAAGTTTTGTCAGTGCATTTATTTTATATGTACCCAAGATTACGATGTGTTACAGCATGTCAGTTTAACCTAGGAGAAGACATTTACACATGTAACTCAGTGAATTAACAAAAACATGATAACCACAAAGAAACTTGTTATACAACTTCTAATCTACCTGATATTCAAAAGGAATATTGTAGTTAAAGAGTAAAATGCTTGCATTATTAAATGTTCAAGTTGTATGACATTTTGATCTTTGAAATCTGAGCATAGTATATAGCTATGATAATGCCCTTTCAGGTTCTTTAATAACTATGTTTTATTTCTGTTGAAAAGTTGAAGTTTCTTATGCATTATGTATGATATTTTATTGAATTTCACTATCGAATTCACTAAACAAGCACTTACTCATAGCTTAATTTATGGTTTCATATTAATCATTTCCTTATAGATTAATAGTTAGTAATACCCTTTTTATCAACTTTTTTGGTTAGATAAAAACCTTTTGAATAGGGCCTTAATCTTGTTGAATAAAAGAGTTATACTGTACCAGCTGATACCAGTTCATAGATTAGTTGTTAGTATCATTGTGCAAGTTTTGCAACTTTTTGCTCAAATAAGTAAGCCCTACTATGGTGGGTACCAGATCATGTTCATTTTTCTTGAATGCCTGATGTCACCATGCAATTTGGTTTGTCAACAAACATCCCATCTGTAGAGTCAGCTTATCTTACAATGTTTATTTGGTATATTTTTTATTAGCCTTTATTATTCAGAGCCAACTTCAGCCTTCTTGAAGACATGTCTGTTTGATGACACAGCCAATCAAATTCCTGTCCTCTCCAATGTTGGGATTTTGTGAAGCAAACAAAAGGTGTATTCCGATAAGCATTCCACACTAAATGCACCTTAATTTCTGTAAGAAAGTGAACATTATTGACCATGATTTAAAAGTTTAGGTCCTTTCACCCTTTCAAGGACTCAGTATATGTCATCATTTCTTTTTGAGCTGAAATGTCCTTAAAACCCATCAAATACATAGCGAATGTTATGATTTCATCAAAACGTGACATTTCTTGACATACTTCCTTTAAATTGAAAATTTTAATTTGCTGGGAAATAAAACTCTTCATAATTGACAAAAACTCATTTTAATAATACTTCATGGCAGCTGGTATAGAAATCAATGCAAAAATTTAGAATAATGATTTCTGACTAAAAAAAGTCAAGTCTGCAATATCAGTGAATGAACAATATGTAAAATAATTATTTCTAAAAGATGACAGCTTGAAATGCAATCTGTAGTATTAAAGGAAAAGGTTTGTCATTTGAATCTTGAATATATGTATATAGTTTTCAGAAGTACTAGAATTGTATAAGAATCTTCAAAAATATCTCAAACTAGAAATTTCACTTTCTATTTCCATATATGTCTTTTCTATATATCGTGGGTGAGCGCTTGAAACCTTGTATAAAGATATATGACGCGAAATTACTTTTCTAAAAAACGCAAAAACTATTTGTACGCGTATTTTGTTAAAATCCTTTTTTTTTTACCGCTATATGTGGGTTTCATTCTTTGAATAATTTAAACCTTGTATAACAATTTAAGTACTCTGGCCTATACAACCAATAACTCGTATAATAGGTTTTTCTTTTTCATCTGCAGAAAAAGGAACATTGAACCTCGTATAATATAATATAATACAAGGTTTTAAATCTGACTGTTTATATATGTGTTATTTAATTAGAGGTTTTGATCATAAGATCTGCGCTTTTACGAGCTTTCAAACGTTACCAAAAAGTCAAAATAACCAAGTATTGCATGTACGAGGTTTCAAGCGGTCGACCATGATATGAATTCTGAAATTTCGACGGTGAGTCGTGAACAACGTATGATTAATTCAGCTAAATAAAATCCAGTTTCTGAGATCAAGGTAGCCTACAATTGATCAAACGGATGGTGAATCTCTCCCTTTAAGAAGTATATATTGGAAAACCATTCATGTTGAATTATATACTTTAAATAAAGATTACAGATGTTATGGTGAACATCTGGTTGCTAACATCTTGGTTTATTTCAGTAATACATAGTAACCTTGGCATTTCTTATTATCAAGGTAACAATCTGCTATATATATATATATATTCCACTACCATTGGTACATTATTGGCACCATGTGGAATTAAGTTCCTGCAAAATTTATAAAGAACTTACACTAATCCTGTGATGGAATATTAGAAGCACAAGTTTTAGATAAATTAAACAATTATTATAGATAGATAGGTATTCTATCATCTGAATAGGTCAATAATCTTTCATTAAAAGGTTTGAAACAATGGTGAATGATTCATGGGGAACAGACTTTTGAAAAGAACATCAGCATTATGTCAAAAAGACACTGTCATGCCATATCTTTTGACTTTTACAGATTGAACTGAAAAAATTATTGATGAATGAAATGCTTCAACATTCTTCTTCTTCAACCCACACGAGAACTCTGAAAATCAATTTATATTTCATAGCTTTTTGGACATGTGTAAATTATTTTGAGTCGCAATGTCCCCACTTCTAGAATATTTCTTGTGGTCCTCACATAAAAGATTTGCTATCACTGTCTTCACCAGGGCTGGGTATCGAATCATTTATCAATGGCAGACTACAGATCAATAATTCAATTGTAAAAACCCTATAAATACTAAATTTAAAAACATACCAAAATTCTTAATTTCATGGCTTATTTTTGCATCATAGAAGTATATTAAATAAGTTATTATAATTTATTGTGGGCAAGTTATGTGCTGAAGGGAACCTATGTGGAAGAGATTACTACTTGTCAACAGGACAGTGGAGAAAATGTAACATATAATCGATTAAGAAATTTAACAATCGATAATCGAAATTATAAATTCCTAGCGACAATAATCGATTATTTCGATCATTTTACCCAGCACTAGTCTTCACAAGCCCATTAACACAGGAAAATAAAACTAGGCCCAGTTCTCTTAAAGGGACAGATAGACCAATCATACTTAAGTCTAAGAAACTGGAATTTTTTTAGCTAAGCCAGTAATGGTGTTCACAGCTCACCGTCGAAATTTGACCATTCAAATCCATGTGTGTCCAGAATTATCTGCGTTTGAATGTTAAAATAACGACTCATCAAATTAAGATACTCTGTCATATATAGAAATAGTGAGTAGAATTCCTAGTTTGAAAAATTTTTAAAGGAATTATATGATTTTCGTATATTTATAGTACTCCTGAAGACTATTTACAAATATTCAAGACTAAAATCAACCCCCCAAAATGGCGCACTAGCTGTCCCTTTAAACATTCATTTTATTTCATTTGCTAATAATGCTATGACTTCTTTTGATCAGTAGAAATTGTAAGAAATAACAGATGAGCTCTAGGCAATTAAATAGTATTAAAAAACCGAAATATACAGAAGAATATTCTCATTGTTGATTTTTCACTCATGTTCAGTGAGTAAGATTACTTTGCTCAAAGGCCTAAAGACCATTTTTTGTAAAAGTAATCCCTATGTCCATAACTGACTGTCCTGATGAAGTTTGGATACCTATTCGCTTTGTTAGGAAAACGACCTATGTTTGAATGTTAATTCCATTTTTTTGTCATGTTGATTGAAATTTAGGAACTATTTCTGTCAATTGCTGTTTATTATTAAGAAATTATTTTGGGAGTTTTTGTTCTATTGCCATAGTGTGATATTTTGGATTCAGGTTCTATTATGTAAACAGTTCTAGTCAAAATATAGCTACATAATGAATTTAACATATATTCACAGAATGAAGTGTTACAAAACATAGGCCTACTTTTGACAGTAGACTTACTCTCTGACTATACTGAGCTGAGAATGGAATTTTGTCTCAGATTTCATTATTTTTCAAATTAAATTTTCATTACATTCTATGTCTTAAAATGTCTTTAGGTCCATAGAAATAAAAAGTTTGGAAATATTACATTTATATAAATGAAAGAAATTTCCTGTGAAAGAGACCCACATTTCGTAATGAAAATTCCCCTCTGTAAAATCATATTTTCAAATGATAATTTTTTCATTGGTTGGCATTTTGATCAACACAAAAACAATCTTAGAATCTAAGTACCATTTTCAAGTTGATATTTAAATTCATACAGATATAATGGGATTAAATGGGATTCTGTAAATATTGTTGTCAGATAGTAAAAAGTCACAGATGCCAATTATGTCTCCTGTGCCAATGCTTTCTGTTCACAGCCTGAGAGAAAGCTTTGAGTTGTTGATTGAATATATTGTATGGAAAGAAGAGATATTAAAGGGATTGTAAAGAGGTTTTCTAAATTATTTTTATGTGTATTGCTGACACTGATAACATCAATTTGCACCATTCCAATTTTCAATCAGACGTCTGTGGTTCCTGCAATTCTGCTAAAACCAATTGTTGATGATGTCACTAAATGCGAAATATGCATCATCCTTAGTGACATCATCAAACACTTACTTTTAGTGGAATTGCAAACGTCTGACAATTTGCAGGGTGAAAATTGATGCTATCAGTGTCCCCAATATACATATAATATTTAGAAAAACCTCTTTACTTTCCCTTGAAAAGAAAATGAGACCAGTTCACAACTAGACCTAATGTTTGTAAAGTATTATTCTACAACAATAGTATGTACATGTGTCAATTGTTATTCTGACGTTAAAGATACCATTTACAGTTCAAACTATGTCTTGGTTATCAGTAAGAACACAGTAAGAATGTCAAAATGACCTATGTTTTATATAATGCCTTGTACTGCATGCATGTTTATTTACCACTATCATTGCAAATATCATTACATCTAACTTAAAGAGACAGTTTCACCATCTGTTTGACCAATCATACCTTAGAATTTTTAGCCAAGCTAATCAGTAATAGTGTTCACAGCTCACCGTTGGAATTTGAGCAAAAATACCATTTAAAAGACGACTTGTATTTTCAAACTATGGGAACTTTCTGCAATCATATGACCCTATTTATTTCAAGTCAGTCAATCAAATGTTTTCCAGTTTGTTAGGTCATCAAGAAAAACATCTAGAACAGGTTTAACTTTATTTTTTCACCTTAATTAAGAAATATAACCAAAATAAGTTTTGAACTTTGTCATAGTTTGGTTTCTTTTGGCATTTATTATCATCTGTAGGTCTTCAGAACATCAAATATTGCAGAAACCATTATGAAAGGGGGTTATTAATATCTTAAAATCAAAGGTTCAAATTATATCATTGTTATCTATATACAATGGAGGTAATAAGAGTTAAATTGTTCCTTTAACAGAAGACATGACAAATGTGTGTGGAATATAATAGTTGCCTGTTAAACAACTAACTATTCTTAAGTCAGTGATGTAATCACTACTAGTCCTATAGTTGAGAAAATTGCCTATAATTTAAGACAAGAGTGAGAGAAATCATTCATTATGTATGGATTTGTATTTGATAGTTTCCTCAAGAGAGGTAGAAATTGGCCAATTTAATCATGAAAACCTATACTTTAACTTGGTTATAATGGTCCTTTTCATTCCCTGATCATATAGAAAACCAATCTTGTATTCGTAGTAAGGAGTATTAGTTTTAGGCAAAGAAAATTGAGTTGAATAAAAAAAGAAATCCCTGATGTATACCAGATTCCATGACTATTAAACATGTTTTTCTACCAAGAATTTTTATTGGATTTAGTTTTTCCGTGCAGTGTCAATCAGATATGGAACTAGATCACATTGGAAGATAATTTGAGAAATTGCTTATTGACTCACTCTATCAGAATTAAACTTCATTGTCAAATCTAGACACATAGATGGACTTCTGAATTAAATTTTGAAATGAAAAAAACTCGTGGAGAAAAGTAAATTATTTTAGATTTCACAAGTCATTCCAGTTGATTCAATTTTGTCATCTTCGTACGTATTCGTTATCATTGGAGAAAACTGACACGATATAAAAGGAGGGATGTTCAAAAGGTTTATAGACTTATTCAACAGTTTGTTGTTTCAATACACCATTGACGCTGTTTTTATACGCCCACATCTCTTTAGGCATCAATAATGTGCTATTCTGTTGTCGACGCTGATTTCTTGATCCTTCTAAAGTACTTCACATTCTCATTGGTTCATCTTCATCTTCTGAATAACTAAAGTGTGATTTCAGTTTTTTAAATGAGTTGACATTTGTTGAAACATCTGCCTCTATTCCAGTCTCTGATAGCTAGTGAATGTTCTCCATTAAAGTAGGGTTTGAATCACTAGGATCTGTTTTATGGATATTTTTGCACCTCTGAAGTTGCAGGTATTCTTTGACAATTTTATTTACCAGTACATATTTATTTACTTTGAATAAAGTAACCCTGATACTGAAGCATCACTGCTACTTTCATTTTCACTTGACCCTTGGGAGTCGCGGTGGCTCACATGCTCTATAACCTGAAGATCCAGGGTTCAATACCAGCATAGGTCAAGATAATACCTTCTGATTTTTCAACCCAGTGTCTCTCTGTCAATGATGCAGGTTAGAGGGGCTGGAAAAAGCGTCTAGACGTTCGGATGGGACAATAAACCCAGGAACCGTATGCTACAAGCTATACATATTAAAGATCTCTTGACAGTTGGAAATCGAGAAAGAGCAGGTTAATGATGTTGTCCTGGGACAATTTCACTCATTGTACTCTGCATGGTGTTGCCCGTCTTCATTAGCCCATATAGTGCAGGAAAATAGAATGAAAACTCCATTTATGTCATTTCACTTCCCTTCGACCCTTGATCCTCGAATGGGCACAGAGTTTTTTGATGACAAGATAAGCCTCATTATAAAAAAACTTTGATGGAACTGCAAACATGGCATAAATGATGTAGGGGGATTATGTTTGTGTGACTGAACTACAAAAATATCAATCTTTCCAAATATATAGACATTTTGTGGATTTATGATAAATATATATGTTTAAAAACCCTGCATATTCTGAGGTAAGGCAAAATCCCCTAAAAACAGAGCAAGATTTTTCTGATCCTACAACATCAGACAACTGTCTAAATAAGCCATCAGAGGCTGATGTTTCGGACTACTTTGACCTAAACAGATTGTATCACACATGGTCTTAATGTTTTGAAAGTCTTGTGATGCCAGGTCTGGTGAGTAAAGATTTAAAACCAAAACCAATGTTGACAGCTTCAGTTACTCCATATTGAACAGTGTGAATATTGTCTAGCCAACATGTCAGACTAAAACACAGTATTTGGCTAGGATAGAAAATTTGCTGCAGTTTATTTGTTATTTTGAGAAGTAGATATTTATTGAGTTTGATGGGTTTCATTTTTTAAGAAATCATGCCAAATACATGAAATAAGTCAGATCCCAATATCTTTAAAATTATTATTTTTCAAACAAAAAATTAGGAAATAACCAAATTCATACAGTTTGTTTTTAAGATGTGAATTTATTTTCACAATGAAAGATATTTCCTCTTGATACATAACCAAGTAATCTGAACAATATTTCAAATTTATTTGATTGAAATCCATCCATTGTATATTTGGAGATTCTAAATAATATCTGCAACCGAAAACCAAAATATTTTATTTTGTTTTCCACTAATTTTAAGTTTAAAAAGTAAGTTTCATGCATTTAAACAACTTTTGATGAGATTAAAATGGTGGATTAGATAATAATAACAATTGATAATGAATGTTAAGGGACAGGTTCGCCATCCTTGACATCAATCATTCCTTAGTGTTAAAATCAGGAATTTTTAAGCTAAACTAAACAGTAATAGTGTTCACAGCAAACTGTCGAAATGGAGTCTTCAAATACATTTGCGTGATAAAGTCAAATTTTAGCTAATCATAGGAAATATTAAATTGGAAAATGACTTACAAACCCAAATGAGATACCGCTTAATGGACCTTGAACTTAAAACTCTAACTCAGGTTATATGTGAATTATTACAGACATCTGATCTACTTGGGATAATTATCTTAGATCATTTTGTTAGCTTTGATACTCTCAAATGGAGATGTGGACAAGTATTCCTTTGCACCCATCTGTTGGTCCATCCATATTGTTGTAGAAATAATACAGGCTGCAGTTTTTATCTGATCTTGAAACTTGGCATGCATGTATATATATTGATGAGATCTTGATCAAGTTTGAATATAGGTTTTGGAGTTATTGCCCTTGACTTTGTAAAAAACAAACATCACATTTTGCTTGTAAACATGATAGAGGTTACAGTTCCCTTATCTTTTCGACTATTTTCTTGGTGTTTCATTTTCATATACTGACAGTAGTTTTGACTTTGTTAGATATGTCCAACATAAAGAGACATATGTTGTTGACATTCTTAAACTTTGTTCACATAAAGTTCATATATACCTTCACTTAATTTTATATTCAGTGACCTGGAAGGTATTTGACTTAATTTTGACCACGCTAGGAACTTAACAATTAACTTAATTTTTCAAATGAGTTTCACCTAATTAACTAACTGTTAAAAATCTATTTTTAAAGGAAAATTGCTTTATAATGACTAGGTAGTAAGTAGGGGCCTAGGGTAAAGAGATTAATATTTATAAGGTTTATTAAATAGGTAATTGCTGGTTATTTACACAAATGTCCTGGTCTTTTCAACTTGATTCAATGCCCTTATTTTAAAGGAATACTACCTCTTAAAATGAATATAGAATTTAACTTCTCAAAGTTGTTACTCTCATTGACCAGGTTTTATTCCATTAAACAAATTATATTACCTGTATTTATATGTGTTATAAGCATCATGATTTTATAATAATTCATTGTAAATTATCTGATATTTTTCACAAATTTTTAGGCAAATTTTTTATGTATATAAACATTTTGTTGGTCATCCTAAGGTATTAGACTGCAGTCTTTGTATTATCATTAATTCATTTAAAGTTAAAATTCTAATTTTTTAAGACAAAAAACCATATATATTCCAATACATGTTATAACTCAGTTAAAATCAAAATAATTTTGAGCAAAATACTTTTTCAGTGTTTGTATTTCCATCATCCAAATTTAACAATATATCAAATGATAATGATGATGGTATTTTTCGGTCAATAGTAGAAAAACTGTGAATAATAGAATATCTATTTTAGGCTATCAGATATGGACCCCCTTGTCTCCCCTATAGATATCATCTTAAATTGACACCCCATATCTGTAAGTAGGGTGGACAAAAACCATCAAATGTCAATCATTGTATCAGATAAATCTACAATAGATAAAGACTTAACAATAACAGATATATAGTCCATGTCCATATAAATAATAAGACTCAATGTATTCGAGCGTAAATTTGCTCAGGGCAAGTAAAGACAACTGCTATGTCAACATATGAACCTGACCGAAATTTTGAGGATGACCAGAATTTTTGTTGTTAATCGTATTGTTCTTAAATAGATGTCAACAATGTCTTTGTGGAGGCCTTACACCCTTAATCTTCTGAAAACAATACATTCTACCTGCTGGTACGTTTTCAGTTTATACAAAGAGACCAGTCAGTAAAATATCTGTTTTTTTTTTCAGCCTTAAAGCCTGAGAAAACATTGTCCAGTCAGTCTTTATCAAGCACTTGTTGTTCTGTTTAGATAGATATGTCATGGTCAACCTGTGTAGCCCTACAACTATTTCTTAAACATAACAAGAAAAAGGAATTTTTGGATAATAAAAGAAAAATATTGATAGGATATCATGACCTTGAACATCTCAAATTTACTATGGACTTTGTTTGTTTTGTCATCAAAATATAATTACATATAAAAATTTCTGGACAATAAGGAAAAAAATGTTCAAAAGAATGATAACCTTGAAAATGTTAAGCAGTGGCATACTCCCCACCCCCCTTAACACACACCGCTCCCCTAGGACCATAGAAAATGAAAAATTTATTCTAATTTCACTTCTAAATCGCGTAAGATGTCTCTGACTTCCTTGGTTGAAAAATTTTCCTTCTGATCCCCACCATGAATAGTGAACTCTAATATCTGTAGTGCTTGGGCGCGAAGATTGACCCCCATCAAAGAATTCCCCGCTACGGTAATGGATACAAGCGATTTATCTGAAAAATTTTGGTTGTTTTATTATTGTTGTCACTAAAATATAATTACATAAAATCTTACATTTAAATAAAAAAATATCCATCCCCTGAAAAGAAAAAGATGAAATAACCCTTCCTGTTTCGTTAAATCCCATCCTTTACTTTGATGATAAACTAATTATATATTCTGTACTGCATCATATGTTACTTATTATCCTATTAGATGTTATCATGCATATCAGTAGTCCTAGAAACTCTGCCTGTGTTTTTACCACTAGTTCAAAGTCTTCATTACTGTAGGAGCACTGGTTAGGATCTATTTTGAATAAGGTTGAGCATGCTTGACGAATCTGGCTTTAATCCTTCCTTGAACATGAAAGACAAATGGGATATAAGCACGTTTAGGGCCAGACTTAAAATGTTACTTTTTATGGGAGTTGCTCTGATTCACTTTGGGTATCTTTACAAAGCTTGACCATTAATGTGTCCATCAAGATATTACCAAATATTCTACAATATATACCTTTGGGCCTCTCGGTACCACAAAACAAGCGAGGGGTAGGATCTTCCCTTCTTCATACAAATCCCCTCTGAGCTGACAAGTTCAGTTGAAGAGTGGCATCATGTGTATCATAAAATTCACTGTATTTTAATTACACCTTAAACAAATAATTATCAGTAGACAGTCAGAATTTCTCAGTTTATCTCTAATAACTTTTTATTAATTTATTAATGATAGAAGATAAGATATAACAAAAGAATTCTCTTCTTGTATTGTATGACCCAATGATTTTCAATTGACTACAATTTGATGCAGGTATGATATTCAGTCCCATTGTATTGTGTACAAGTAAAAACACCATCCCCTTTCAATCAATTACAAAGAGGAAAAATGATAACATTTTATGGTGGGCTTTTACTCAACATCTAAGGCTAGCCTGTAAAAAATATACTCACCTTCACAATAGTCCAGGTGTCCTGAACTGTCTTATACCTTGACTGCAATTGACATCTATGGAAGTTTGGAAATGCAGTGATTTAATTGGATTGAATATTTCTTTAAAAATACTTCAAACTATAAATATATCGCACTTTATCTATATATGTCTTTTCTATATATCACAGAGTATCTTAAATTGATGAGTCATTTTAACATTCAAACGCAGATAATTCTGGACATACATGGATTTGAAGGCACAAATTTCAACGGTGAGTTGTGAACAGCATTACTGATCTGCTTAGCTCAAAAATTCCCATTTCAGAAACTTAAGTATGATTGGTCAAAATATGGCCCACCTGTCCCTTTAAGAGAATTGTTTTATGGTTAAATGTTAAGTTTTAAACTTTTTAAATAAATTTTCTTTTAATTAGGTCGACACTGTGTCAGAGAAAGTTAGGCGTTTTCTCTTTAGGCTGCAAGTTATCTTCTATAGGCGTTTAGATTGAAATGAAATCAAATGAAATGAATGAAGTTTTACTTTTCTGCATCATTCGGGCTAATGAAGACGGTGACTGGTCAAAGAGAGGATCATGTCATTAAGGTAGAACAGAAAATCAGTCAATTATGGGCTAAGGCATTGATTGTTATAAACAAGAAGAAAATCTTTTGACAGATAGAAATTAAAAAAATATGGGAAAAGGATTCATTTTGTTTTTGCAAAGATTTCTAATTTCATTAACCCATTAAGGTGTTGAAAAAAGGATTCAAAAAAAGAATATCCATAATTCAAATGGTGCAAATGGATGCTATCAGTGTCTCTGATACACATAGAAAATTAAAAAAACCTCTTTACAATCCCTTTAATAAGTCATCTTTCTTGATCATTCCAGTTGACCCAGCTGTAAATGGATATTGATAATCACATTGTTGTTTTAAAAGTCCTTCACTATTAACGATGATCATATATTATTGTGTTTATCAATTTACATAAAGAATTGATTTAAGTTTTAATTGGTGAGAATACGCCTTTAAATTTGAATCTATTAACACCTGCATTGAAATCAATGACAATGAAATCAAGATAGCACTGATAGCATTTAAAAATGGTTTTCTAACAGAGCATGATGACATCTTGGTTTCTCATGTCAATTATAGCTAGATATTACTACTGCTTGATTAAATACAGGTTAAAATGATTTTATAATAGAAGAGAAAAAGTTGGTAGTTAACATTTGAAGACAGGTTGTAGCTCAGTCTGATAAAGTGTTGTAATGGTGACATCATTTTTAATAACTGAAGGGAAAGAGTTTGTCGTTAACATTTGAAGACAGGTTGTAGCTCAGTCTGATAAAGTGTTGGAATCCTGACATCATTATTATAATAGAAGAGAAAGAGTTGGATGTTAACATTTGAGGACAGGTTGTAGCTCAGTCTGATAAAGTTTTGTAATCCTGACATCATTTTTATAATAGAAGAGAAAGAGTTGGTCATTAACATTTGAGGACAGGTTGTAGCTAAGTCTAATAAAGTGTTGGAATCCTGACATCATTTGCTTTAATT
This sequence comes from Lottia gigantea, assembly GCF_000327385.1. NCBI lineage: Eukaryota > Metazoa > Mollusca > Gastropoda > Lottiidae > Lottia > Lottia gigantea. The sequence goes on from NW_008710397.1 coordinate 1,360,635, forward strand.
AAAACAAATAGTGAGCTCTATTAGAGTAAAAAAAATGGTGACTTTCAATATATCATTCTTCTTTCTCCATTTCAACCATTCTGTCAGGCTTTCTTTTATAACATATACCAGTTCATACTTTTCATGACATCATTTGCTTGGATACGTTGAACAATGTTGGCTGTGGGTTTTGATCTTTATCAGTGTGTGAAAGTCTGATAACCTTGATTGAACATAAGTTGTTATCCTTATAAATATAGTTTTTTCTTTCTTTCTTTTCTCTGTATAAGAAATTTCCATAAATGTCCAAAATTTTGGTGGTAGTAAATTCTCTATAATAAATGATATTGATATTCATATTCTTACCAGTCTATGTTTAAATTTTTTTAGATATACAAAATCAATTCGCGTCTGAATTGAAGCTGATTTTCCAGTTCAAATAATCTTAAAGTTCTATTTACTAACAAAAGAAAAGTTAAAGAAGACAGTAGATCACAGCAATATCATCTTCACAATGTCAAGGTATTACAAACTTCTGCTAATACCTTGACTGTACTGAGACACTTTTCTTGTGTCACAGAGGTGTCAGAAGTTTGTTAATGTAAATTTGATTGGATTGTATGATACCGAATAAACCAATCAGAGCTCACGAAAGTCAGAAAATCATATACCAAAATGTTTACAATCTTCATGTCAAGGGCTCTGATTGGCTGTATTCACTGATGTACAATCCAACCAAATCATTGAATTCTGTGATATAAGATAGTGGGTATTGCAGTCAAGGTATAAGACAACATTCATAATAGCTTGACATTGTGAAGATGCAGTAATCTATGTCAAAATGATCTGAATTGGATCCTCAATGTCAATATTTTCATGTCAGAGGTTTATACAGATTTATTCACTGGTTATTTCAATAGATTGAACTCACTTTTTATAGAAATAAATCCAAATAACTGATTTAGAAATAGCATGTTCAAGTGTTTTGTATGATAAATTTTAAAGGGATGTAAGTGTCTAATTACTGTGAAATAGTTTATGTTGGTTGGCACTTAATTTTGTAGATTTGACCTAAGTTTCTGAATTCCTAATTGTTTATAAAAGTATATTATTAACATAAATGATTAAAGTTTTCAAATTTAGTACTATTTGTAAATTGAAAGTTTTCTTTTTCTGTTCTAATTGGTTGGATGACTCTTATTGTTTCAATGTGGTCAAAATCAATGTTTGTTGAATCAACTAATTCCACTTTCACAGCTTAAAGGGATTGTAAAGAGGTTTTCAAAATTTTTCTTGTGTATCAGGGGACACTGAAAACATCAATTTGCACCATTCCAATTTTCATTCTGTCGTCTGTGATTATATACTTGTAAGAACCTCTGAGATATTGACTTCATCAAAAAACTAGATTAAGTGGAATTGTAAGGAACTACATATGTTTGATTGATAATTTGAATGAGGCAAATTGATGTTATCAGTACTGTGTCCCTGATACACATACAAAATTTAGTCAACCTCTTTACAATCATTCAATAATTCCAAACATAATCTGTGCTCAAAAATTCATTTTTCGATAGAAATTGAACTCATGCTGTTAGTTAAAGAAAATAATTTAGATGACAATATCCCTTAAACTTTGTTTTTTTATTTAAATAAATCAAAATAGATGATTCAGATAAGAAAGGTGAGATTAAATTCAAAATAGCTTGACTTTAGTGTATAATAAATTTGAAGGTTGATTTGATAAAGTTTCAACTACACTGCTTCAATCATGTACACGGAAACATTTAACAATGAACAATATAGGTTAAAAATACTGTGAACTAAATAAGATAAATATTCAAACAAAACCTCAATTGTGGTCATAGAAAACAACAGGTTCAATACACTTTGAATTTGGGTAGGTTTATTAATAGCACAATGACCTTTGACCTGTAGGGGACACCGCTACCTTCTTTGAACATGTTAAATGAACTAAGTAGAAGGTAAACTGAGGACTAGAGGTTCCCTGACCTAGACTAAACAGTCAAGTCTGTCCAGGCTTTTCTTACTTTAATTTGCAGATAATAAAAGTGGCAGATAAGAGTCCGCAAGGTTTTCACAAGGTCATCCCACAAAGCTTTGTTTATTTAAAGTAAGTCTTGGCAAGAAGAAATGGCCGACAGTGAGATGAGAGACAAATCACTCATCAATAATAATACGAGAAATTCACCCCAGTTGAAGATAACAATAACAAAACTTTGCTTTTAACTTATTAATGTTCCCCTCTTCACCTTACTTATATCAATAAACTAGAGACTAACTAGTTAATCAAATAAATTTGTCATACACTACTAAAGACTATAGTAGTCTATCATTTCATTACCAGCTATTTCAATAATGGGCAGTTGCTATAAGGTTTCACAGCCAGACTTCAGCATTATTATCCAGGTCTTAAAGGGAGCCACAGTGGCTAAGTGAGTTAGATGCTGGCTAACCTGAAGGTCCAGGGTTAAATCCTGACATAAGTGGAGATAATACCCTTGGTTTTTTCAACCTTGTTTCACTGTCAGAGGGACTGATATGGAAAGTGTCTATTGGTTCGGATGGGACAATAAACTGAGGTCCCGTGTGCTACAAGTTAAAGATCCCTCAACAGTTGGAAATAGAAAGACTGCAGGCTGTGGCATAATGCCACTGTCCTAGCAAAATTTCCATCATTGGACACTGCATGGCGCTGCCTGTCTTCATTAGCCCACAAGGTGCAGAAAAGTAGGATGTAAAACTTCAGTTATTTCATTTTATTTCATCAAGGTCTTATATATGAATATATGCACACAAAATTAAAAACGGCCTGATTTCATATTGGTATAAAAACAAGTTAATTTGATTTATGAGGTTTTATAGTTTTATCTGAAGATACCTGGCAACATTTTATTTCATAATCTTCATAAGGGGATTTATATTTTTCTAGAATGTAATCTTATTATAATAAAAAATATTTTCACTGTTAAAATATTTGTCAATACATCAATTGTAGAGTGATATAGAAATACCACTGTTAAAATAGTACTCAATACATCAATTGTAGAGTGATATAGAAATACCAGTGTTAAAATAGTACTCAATACATCAATTGTAGAGTGATGTAGAAATACCACTGTTAAAATAGTGTTCAATACATCAATTGTAGAGTGATATAGAAATACCAGTGTTAAAATAGTACTCAATACATCAATTGTAGAGTGATATAGAAATACCAGTGTTAAAATAGTACTCAATACATCAATTGTAGAGTGATGTAGAAATACCACTGTTAAAATAGTACTCAATACATCAATTGTAGAGTGATATAGAAATACCAGTGTTAAAATAGTGCTCAATACATCAATTGTAGAGTGATATATAGAAATACCACTGTTAAAATAGTACTCAATACATCAATTGTAGAGTGATATAGAAATACCAGTGTTAAAATAGTACTCAATACATCAATTGTAGAGTGATGTAGAAATACCACTGTTAAAATAGTACTCAATACATCAATTGTAGAGTGATATAGAAATACCACAGTTAAAATAGTGTTCAATACATCAATTGTAGAGTGATATAGAAATACCACTGTTAAAATAGTGCTCAATACATCAATTGTAGAGTGATATAGAAATACCACTGTTAAAATAGTGCTCAATACATCAATTGTAGGGTGATGTAGAAATACCACTGTTAAAATAGTGCTCAATACATCAATTGTAGAGCGATATAGAAATACCACTGTTAAAATAGTGTTCAATACATCAATTGTAGAGCGATATAGAAATACCACTGTTAAAATAGTGCTCAATACATCAATTGTAGAGTGATATAGAAATACCACTGTTAAAATAGTGTTCAATACATCAATTGTAGAGTGATATAAAAATACCACTGTTAAAATAGGGGTCAATACATCAATTGTAGAGTGATATAGAAATACCACTGTTAAAAAAGTGTTCAATACATCAATTGTAGAGTGATATAGAAATACCACTGTTAAAATAGTGTTCAATACATCAATTGTAGAGAGCGATATAGAAATACCACTGTTTTAAAGGAATTCTTCCTCTTAAAATTGATATACAATTTAAAGTCACAAACTTGTTCAATAACAATAAGAGTATATATTCATCAGTTGGACTTACCAAGTGCCATGACTAAAGAATAGAATCTCTATATAAGGCAATATATTCATTAAACTAGAATTACTTAGTTTAATAAATTATCATTTAGTTTAGGATTTATTGGATTATGGAGGGATTCTGTTGTATAGTTTTGACACTAGATAAGTCCACTGATGAATATATACTCTTTTCTTTTGGTCATTCTAAGAGGTAGTATATCTTTATTAGTTCTAATATTGTTATTATGTTAAAAATGATGAAAATATGATTTCTATCATAATGACACCCTAAAGGTTCCTAACCTGGGGTGTTTTCACCACTTGGGGGTGTGGGACTAGGGTGTCAGGGGTGTGGCAAACTGGTGTAGGAGAAGAATGTATTTTGAATTTAGAGAGCACCTCACATCATCACATGCTGAAAATGTGGATGATACAAATTTTTGAGGGTGTAAAAGCTCTAAATGATTGCTCCAGGGGTGTGAAGGCTGAAATAGGGAACCACTTTCCTGGAGTCATACGGCACAAGTGGTCATGAGGGGCACAAAAAAGCTCGAATAATTGTAACAGTGTTATGTATATTTGACGTATTCAACTATTCACAAATTAAACCAATTTCTAGTCGAACAAAAAAATATCAAGCTGAGTTTACTCACTGACCAATAAACATTTTGACATGGAAATTATGGGACTGGAAAAAATGAGTTAAATATTCTCAATTCACTGCTTGATCCATCTGATAAATCTTTTTTTTAACTTCAAAGAGAAAGCTTCATTATTCTGTTGACCAATTTTAAGCTGAGCTAATCGGTAATAATGGTCAGAGCTCACTATCAAAATTTGAGCCTTCCATTCCATGTTTTTCCAGAATAACCTGCGTTTGTAAGTTGAAAGAAATGACGTCTGATCTTTTCATGAGATTCTGCCATATATAGACAAGACATACATAGATAAGATATAGATATAAATAGAAATTGATTATGCTTAGTTCTAGTACTTCTGAAGACTATTTACATACTTTTAAGACCCAAATAAACCCTGCATATGGCAAACCATGGCCTTTAAAAAGGCTGAGGGAAACTTTACTAAAATTGACAAGATATATTTTGGCTTTCATCTTTTTTACAGGGTACAAAAATAAATATTCTCGATCTATACTTTCCACAGGAGATGTTTAGTTGATAACCTCAATCGCAAAGTTGCACCAGGTGTTCCAGAGATAGCGATCAATTGTTTCAACAAAATTAAAACTTGGATTAAAAACAACTTTTATTGATCTATTTGCAATATATTCAAGCAATGTAATTTTTAAAATGTCTCTTCTCACAAACTATTATTCAATTCTTACTTTATGAGTAGTTTTTATTTTAAAGTGAGCTATTCACTGCTGTTTTAAAACTTCTTTAAAATATATTTCATTGGTCATCGTCAATTTTCCAGAGCGTGATCTTTGAAGAGCATTGTTAACTCTAGAGAATGGTTACCTCTGAGGAGCATAGTTACCTCCGAAGAGCATGGTTTACCCCAAAGAGCATTGTCTTAAGAGCCAGATTAACTCAAGAGAGTATGGTTACCTCTGAAGAGCATAGTTACCACTGAAGAGTATGGTTAACCATCCTTGGAACAAATTTAAACACTGAGTGGAAACCAAATTAAATGTCATATACCCTGAACTCCAAGTAACATAACTTCAAGTGTAGAAATATTAAAACAGAAATTAAAAAAGACATGTTGTTGCTAATCAGAGTTTCACGTTTAAAAGCGTATGATGTTAACGTTATGCTTTACTGGATTCTTGGGCATATACTCTTCTTACAAACTATTATTCAATTCTTACTTTATGAGTAGTTTTTATTTTAGAGTGAGCTATTTACTGCTGTTTTAAAACTTCTTTGAAATATATTTAATTGGTCATGGTCAGAGCATGCAGATGATGATAACCCTTATGCTAACAATCCTTGCCCTTGACAACCGGGATTTAAATGTTTGTCGGAAACTTTGTATGACTACTTTCACAGCCATGTCCCGCAGCCAAATTTTCAATCAAAATCCCTGAAGCTGTTTCATGCCAACGAAGACAAGTTTTTGTAATAGATTCAGAAACTTGTATTCTAATTGACAAACCATGCTATTTCCTTCCCCTGTTTTCTAACTTTGATTAAAATTGGAATTGACACAATCATTAAAGCAGTAGTTTATACTAGATTAAATGAAGCAAACTGTATGCAGAAGGCGACAAAATCTTTCACAAAATTCAAACTCAATCACTTCATAGAGAAGGTTTTTATCTTAATCTAAGAGTTCTCTACATTTTACAATTGCCTAGAGATCTCTTATACTTTACTTTGACATTTGATAAAACAGGCCAATTGGAGAGAATTACTTGACTTTTTCTTGAATCACCATATTCTTCAAGTTGAGAATTAGTTTTATTCACCACTTAATATTTCCTCATTTCATTTTATTCCTAACACTTTATAGCAGGAAATATGGTGGATAAAAAAGTCTGGTCTCCTGTGAATCATTGATTACTTGTATTGTAATTCAATTTCCTAGTAAATTATTTTGTCACCATACAAATTTGTGGATGGTGCCTCTAGCTTTATATTATAATCATTTAGCTAACAATTGAAGCTATGTGGAAATTCCAGTGAAATCTTAATGAATACAACTTTCATATCTATCACACAGTTTTTGACGTTTCATTTTGTTCATTTTCTGTCCTTTCTTCACTCATTCATGATCCTACGAGATGAGGCAATATGTGGTACTCCATAAAAACAAAGTTTTAATAATTCTTTCAATACAAGTGATTCATGTTTAATAATTCTAAAAGTGGCAGAACAAAGCTTTTGATTGGTTAATATGTAAACATGGCAGCTTTATAGACATCATTAGATCATAGTATGAGTGAAGTTTTTAATCAGATTAATGAAAAGAATGTAATCTGTAACATTTCTAGAAAGTATTTGATGGATGAGCTACTTAATAGCCACAGAATTGTTGAGGAGGTGGGGGCAATTACAAACTCAAGATAAGAAATTTAGAATTGCGGGGGCAAAAGCCGAGCCAACTTCATTTTATAGGTCCCCTTAGAAACACCATTTAACATAATTTCTCAGATTTTATCTGATGCATATTCATTTCAACATTATGATATGATTACAATTTTTTTTTTTACCCTTTCTCCAAATTTTTAAACGGTTTCCCCCTGTCAGTGATGCAGGTAAGAGGGGCTGACATGGAAAAAGCATCTAGTAGTTTGGATGGGACAATAAACCGAGGCCCCGTGTGCTACATGCTGTGCAGTGTGCACATTAAAGATTCCTTGACCGGTGGAAATCAAAAAAGAGCAGGCTAATACCGCTGTCCTGGCAAAATTTCCCTCATCGCACCCTGTGAGTGAAGTATTTAGTCAAATAAAATGTTTTTATTGTTTTTTTTTTTACCTATACTCGATTTCCAACAGAGGCTAATTGCAGTCGGATATTTTGGCAGGACAGTCGGTCATATCTGGCATATATGGGCAAATCATGATCCCTGAAATGTAAATTATCAGTATTTATCTGATACATATCCTTTTCCACTCAACATTATTATACGAAATTCCAAACTTTTTGACCCTTTCCCTAAATTTTTTAAAGGTCATTCTCCTTGACCTTTTTGTTAAAAATGGTGATGAGCTCTTATCAGAGTGTCATATGGTAATCCTGTTCTTTTGACAGTTAATGATGATATAGTTTAAGAGATTATTACAGTAAATTGATAGAATATAACAGTTTAACTCTAAATGGTCAGAATCATGTCAAATTATGATAACTACAACACTATAAGGTCATTTATTAATGTTTTATATTTGTAGATGAACATCGCGAGTGAAACATTTACTAAGAAAACTAATCCATTTCGAGACCTGTTGTCATTCAGATTCTGCATCTTTGACATTCTGCTTAAGATAAAATTCAAGCGTTTTTTGACCAATTAATGTCTAAAGTGGTCAGAATTTATACTAAGCAATCATATAAGTAGGCTGACAATATTGGTGAAATTTAACAATGAATCACTAAAAATATTAAAATATTTTAAGGACCAGAGGCTGACTCTTTGAGCCTTTTTGCCTCTCCCTAAGGTTTTTTCAAGATATGTGGAATTGATACTAAGCAAACAAAACCGGTGAAAAATAAGTTAGGAGCACATTTTATGGAACAGATCATTTGATTGATTGAATATTATAATTACCTGGAACATGTGTTGCATAATAATTTGTCAGATCATTGATAACAAGTGGAAATATGAAACTTAACACCTTGATGTGCATTCTAATAAAATTAGAAAACTCTATCCCTTTAAACTGCTTGTTCATTAGTTGAGTTTCTAAGTTAGTCATGCCACTTAAAGATGTTTGAAGTTATGCTAGTCATGCTAGTAGACAGACTGTTTCAGACAACTCTTTCTTTCATTGACTCTCTAAACCAAGATAGAATTAGTGATAACTTTAAGATCATTGATTAATTAAACTCTAGAAGACTATCTAAATACTAGCATGAAATCTTATTGATGTCATGAACTCATAATTAAACAGGGTGGCCTGGACCTTTATATCATATATCTTCATCTTTATGTACATGTTTCTACCACTTCTATTAACCCTTAGAACCCTGTAGATCTATTTACTGGCTAGATCTGTGATATCTTAGATCTTGAAGATTTATGCTTGAATGTATTAACTTTTAGTCCCAGCTCTGGGAGTTAAACAACATATCCAATCTAACTAGATTTCCTGATTATTATATTCCAAAGTATAATATCTTCGTTTTGTGGTATGTTGCTCTTTCAACAATTTATTAGTAAGATTAGTGAAATTTGGCTAATTAAAATTATGGTTCTCACTGTTGAGACAATCTGCAAAGAAGTAAGGTAAAAATTTAAGATCTAAGGCGCCAGTCTGGATTTGAACCAACATTCTATCAATGTAAATACTTTGTAATGGTTTTACTGTACATTCTTGGCCCTTGACAAAATCAGAGTCCTTCTACAAAGTATTGAGATATCTTCGATTCCTTCATAGGATTAAAAAAAAAATTCTTATGTAGACAGCTAGTTTTCAAAATAGAGGTTAACTTTCTAATATTGGACTGAAGTAAGTGACCACTGAATTGAATAAGATTCATCCTTGTAAAACATGATTGGTTCTTTTTATCTCTTTATGGGATGGGCATGAGATGAACAAAATATTCAGGGAATTTAAAGACAATATCAAAAATTTAACAATTATTATATTATATATACATGATATAATATTACTGACTGGCTACCCAGTGGTCAATCTATTCATACATTCCTAACATTGTTATGGTCAACATTGTGGTCATTCCATCTGTCATGTCTTATCATACACCATCTGACAGCTGACTCTTATAATATAGGGATTGAAATAGGGTTACTATAATAATTATCATACTCATCACCCAGATAGAACAGATTTCATAACATAAAGGTCTGTCATCTGAAAGTTTGTAACTTTCAATTCTAATATTTTATTAAGTATTCACTTTAAAGGATCAGATTCACCATCTGTTTGACCAAATGTACCTTAGTCTCAGAAAGGGGAATTTTTTTGTCAAAGTGATCCTACATCTAAGAATGAACATAAAATTGAAGTTCTCAAGAATGGTCAATATGAGTATATATATTAATCAGTGAACTTACCTGGTGTCATAAATTTACAACAGAATCCCTGTAAAATCTAGAAAATTGGAATATTCATAAAACTAAGTAATTATTGAAAAACGCTTAATCATAATATTAAGCATTTTTGAATAGTTAATTGCATTTTTATTAAGTTTTTTTGGATTTATCGGATTATAATAGGATTCTGTTATGTTATTTATGACACCAGGTATATCTACTGATGAATATAATATATGCTCTTTTTGGCCAAGTTTAAAATTTTATGTTTATTCTAATACGTAGTATTCCTTTAAAGGGCAGGATGCGCCATTTTTATACCAATCATACTTTAGTCTCAGAAACAGACATTTTTTTAGTTAAGCCAATCATTAATAGTGTTCACAATTCACCATCCAAATTTGAGCCTTCAAATCCATATGTGTCCAGGATTTTCCATGCTTGAAAGTGAAAATGAGGACTTGAAGTGTATTTGAAAAGATTTTATGCAAAACAAAATTTTAAATTGTAAGAAACAAGGGGACCTGTTGCATATATGTATAAAAGATACTCTGTGATATATAAAAGAAATATACAGAAATGGTGATTTGAATTCCTAGTTTTCAAGGAATTATGTGATTTTGGTACATTTCTAGTAATTCTGATGACTATTTACATATATTCAAAACCCAAATTAACCCCCACCCCACCCCCAAAATGGCACAACTGTAATCAGATTTTCAAATTTTGAAATGGTAATTTTGCTTGGTGCATGTTTTTAGGGGAGTGTAAATATTATGAAATTTTGAACTTACATAGCTCATTTTTTACAGTTTTTTTGGAAAAATTTACTTCATTAATTTTGGATTTATTCAGTCATCAACGTTTTGAGCTCATTAAACATGCAGATTGAATGATGTCACCTTACTTGAAGAAAATCTCTTCTACTCCAGTTTTTATATTCTAATTCAATTAATAGGACAAAATGATGAATGTGACAGGAAAACTGCATGAATACCATTATTTATAGTCTTCACTGAAATTAGCTACAACAATTTAAAGTGGCTAATTCAGAAAGAGATTAAGGTGATTGAAAGTAACAAGTAATTGATAACAAAAGGTGCTGGCACAAGAATTTTTACAGAAAATTTGTCAAAATAACACACTTTCTTTTGAAAATTACTACAAAACAATTTTCATCTTGGATGATAATGAATTTTAAGGAGATCTCAACATAGTACCAGCAGTGGCAGTTGTGGAACTTTGGATTGGACGGGGTGCTACAAAAAAAAAAAAAAAAATTTGAAATAAAAGAGCTTAAATCCTGCTTTATATGCAATTTAAAAGTATGTTAGTCAATATATATCTGTAGATTTTAACAATGAAATTAGGCATATTTTTACAAATTTTCTTTTTATTCTGGGTCTTTGGGAGAGATCTTAATCAACCCAGACTCTTTGCCTTATTTTATACAGCCTTGATATAAACAGTTTTAGGCATGGACAAATTCTAGAAAGTTTCCTATAACAATGGACGAAACTGAAGTGTCATAACAATGAAAATTTACCCAGAAAACAATGAGATCTGGTGACTAGAGTTTTTAAAATAAGGGTCATATTTTTATATATCAGGTCAAATAAATATTGTGGTATTAAAGTAAAAGGTCATATAAAGAGGTCATTAATTATTACACCATGAAAGTATGACTGGGGGGGAATGTGAGTTGGTCTCTTACCTAATTTAACTAGTACGTAATATAATAATACTAGTACCTACATCATATTATACCATCCATCTTTCTCGACAAAACTCCTTGACTTAATCACTTAATTCATTTCAGAATATCTGCCATTTTGAAATTTTGGGTAATTTGGTTGTTGATGACACTTCCAAGTGATGTCATTTTGTGTTAATGATCCTTGATTAGGGTTGTATATGGTATTAATTGCAATCAGGTATGGTAAACTATATGACAGGTAACTTAATGAAAAGATGGACTTTTAGATGACCAGACATTGGATCAAGAAACGATGTGCAGTAACGACTGTATGAAGATTTTACATATTTTTTATGGTCTATTTAAGTGCCCTTTTCCAGATCTTTCCTGGCACCTCAAATTTTTGTTAGGATTAGGCCATTGTCACAATATCAAGCAATTACAAACTTCGTCTTATACCTTAGCAACCTTTATTGTATCATGGAAGGCAGCGATTTGATTGGATTGTAAGCTAGCGAATATAGCCAATCAAAGCCCTTATCAAAAAAACTGTAATCATTTTGGCTTAAGGTTTACAACATTTTCATTGAGGTCCAGTTCGGATGTATTTCTTTGTGTACAATCCAATCAAATGGCTGCATTTACAAACTTCCCTAAATTTGTAATAGCTTGACATTGTGAAGATGGGATTAGGTAGACTACAGGGCGGAGAACCCTCAAAGATCTGCAGCTATCTGCAAGGGATATTAATGTATTGTCACAACCAGAATGAAGTGATGGTTTTTGACTGTAGCTGAGACTCTCCTTTTGAATCACCTGATTCCACTATGCAACTGAATTATTTATGGATAGCTTTATGGAGTTTGGTATATTTACAAATGATGCTCAGAGGCCAAAACAGTCAAAGTTAATGGGCTCATTGTCTATGTTACTTGGTTACTGTCAAGTATGTACTTCACAGAGAGATATACCATAAAATGATGGACATAATGGTGCATGACTTGTAGTAAACTAGTTTCAAAGGACAATATAAATTAAGGATGTCAAAGGTCATGTGAATCGAATATTTATAGCTATTGAGATTCGCACCATTAGGTTAGTGTTTCACTGATAATAAAATCTTACTGGGTCTAACTTTCTACATTTAATGTTTCAACAACCTTGTCAACACTTACTGGTCAGTGGAAGGTCTATATTGACCAAGGATAACAACTTCTACCACCAATCTTTTGGGGGGATGTAATGGAGAAATATTTGGCAAAAGAAATGGCTTAAAGTTGGGTTTTCTTATTTTTAGTGTCAAATTAAGCAAAATATTTGATTAATTGGTGTTTCTAATGAATTATTATGTATTCTTAATCATATCATTATGTTCTTATTGCATCTAATTAAGGGTTTTAACCAATCATAAATGTCCATGTAAGTACAGTCTGGATAAACAGAAAAAGACTTTTTGACCTTTCTTGATTGGTCACTCATTGGAATTCTGCGGGTAATTCTCTATTAATTATGTATTAATTATGGACATGTGAGACAAACTGGTATTTTTCCAAGTCATAAATGAAATAAAAGGAATCCTTTATCAGATGTTGAACACAGAAAAATGCATATTTCCACAATTTTTCTTTTGATTTTTGGTCTTAGGAGGGGGGAGAGAGGGGGCATGGCCCGTTTGAAGCCAGCACTGAGCATGAGTCAATTATTAAAATAATCATGATAAATAAAAGTATGACTTATCTTCAGTTGAAAGAGAGAAAGTGTATTTTACATCATGAAGTAGATAGGGGGTGAAAAACAAACACTGGGCATTAACAACACTTCACTGGACAATAGAACAATTTTAATATACCATCCCTTTAAACATTGTGACATCATCATTTGGTGTTCTAAAGTAAACTACATGTTTCTATGACTCATATACATCTACTCAGATATTTGTAAAAGGATTATTCTCCTACGAATGGCGAAAAAAAAAAATGAAACCACAAAAATAGATATAGAAGAAGGAAAAACAGTGTTATAGTAATTAAATTTATCCCTCAATTACCTTCTTTGAACACCTATGAAGATGGAAATGAGGTTCCTTTTTTTTGGCAATTAGCTTCTTCTTTAAAGGAGTCAATAGTATAATTATTTAGGTGAGCAGAAAATGGACAATGATAGGCTTAAGATTCAGTGGCAGAGCCAGGTTAACGTCCCAGGGGGGGGGGGGGGGGCGAAAAATCTGAGGTTGCCTGAATTTCTAACTCTTCTAGAGAAACACTATTGTTCTTGGCAGTGATTTCGATCCTTAAATAATATGAATTATGAAATATTATTATAGGAGAATACAATCAGGCTATCAATTTAAAAAAAATACAGTTATAGTATAGGATATTCGGGCAAAGACATGATTTCATTTTTAAATTAAAAAAAAATAAAATAAATTTTTTTTAATGCCTTGCCTGAAAAACTAGCGGCTGAGATGGGGCAGCCCCTGGGCTCTGCCACTGTTTAGATTCTGTGAAATATGACATCAGAAACCAAAATGGTGTAAATCCAATTTAATTGATCATATATCCTTGGGATTTTTTTGTGAGCTACTTAATCTGACAAAATTTCATAGTGGCACTATTAGTAATAAATCATAAAAAGTCAATTAAAGTTGGCCTACATCCCAGCATTCACCACTTTTGGCATTTTCGCAATGTTAAGCTACAAACTTGACTGCCATAGAACCTTTTTTGCATCATGGAATGATGTGATTTGATTGGATACAGCCAATCAAAGCCCTCAACAGAAAGACTGTGAACATTGTGACTTCTGTCGAGACCTGTGATTGGCTGTATTCACTAGCCTACAATCTGATCAAATTTGCGTTTAGAAAATTGTGTAACACAAGTATAGTGACTATTGTGGTCAAGGTATAAGACGAAATTCGTTATAGTTTGACATTGTGAAGATGCACTTTTAGTGGATTAGCTCTTACAACAAAGAGTGTTTGATTGGTTTTAAGTGTATATAAAATGTCTTAATTAATAGCCTTCATGAAATTTCTACAGTGAAATATCTATAGTTGTATTTATTAGATAATATATATTAAATCTATCATTACAAATTATTTATCTTTTATATCTATGTAAGTTACATGTTTTCTCTCTAACTTTCGGCCTTAGGATTAATCCAAGCTTAAGTTATGACAATAAAGGAAAAAGTGTCTAGTCGTTTGGAAGGGACAATAAACCAAAGCCCTATGTGTTACAGATTGTATACATTAAAAAATTCCTTAAGATCTAATGCAAATACTGTTGCATAATTTCCCTCAGTGCAAACTGCAAGACATGGCACATTTTTCACTGGTAATGGGTGTGTATAAATATTTTAGTCCTACAATATATACATAAATGATAATAATCCTTTATTTCCGGACCTGAATTCCTACTGGAATTTTTATGCAAACTTTGTCAGAACCCCTGGTATAACTTCTGTTTTTATTTTTCAACCTGGTTTTTCCCCTGTAAGTTAAGCAGAGGGGCTGACATGGAAAAAGAGTCTAGTTTTTCAGATGGGACATGACTGTGCTACAGGCTATGCACGTTAAAGATCCCTCAACAGTTGGAAATTGATAAAGGTGGCAATTGCCTCTGTCCTGGCAAAATTCTCCCATTGACACTGTATGACATTACACTGTTTTCATATGCTCAATTTGGTGCAGAAGTGTTGGACGTAAATCTCCATTTCTTCAGTTTCAAAACAGACTTATTGTTCTGTATAGCTAATCAGCTTTGACACTGGTTTGGGCAAGTGGTGAAAATCAGCCATGAGATTAAAGACACATTAAACTAAAATAACAGAGGTCTAGCACCAGATGTAGTCTAATCATAATAAACCAAGGATCTGGAATCTTATAGAAATTTACTACCAGTTTCTTGATGGCGTTATAACTTTTTTTAATAAACAATTATTGCCATTAATTAGCTCTGCCATATACTGCTGTTACCAATGCTACGACTTCAACACAAGCCAGGGGAATGATCAAGGGACATTAGGTTGACAAACTGTACGGGAAACGGCAATTGTTTAGTTTTGCTAATCTTTGAGCCTTCAAATCTAAGTATGTCCAGAGTTATCTGCGTTTGAAAGTTAAAACAACAACTCATCTTTTCTTGAGACTCTGCCATATATAGAAAGACATTATAGAAATAGAAAGTGAACTTCAACTGTGATCAACTAGATGGTTATAGACTTTGACAGCTCAGGTTCACAAGATGTAATTATCACCAGAAAATAGGACATGGTGACATCTGGGCGCATACAGTGATGCAACGATTGGAAAGTTCAGTTTTTAGCAGAGTCTGCTAGTTGCCATATCAATCTGGGCTTCTTTGGGTTCTCTTATGGAGTAATAATTTCCAATCCAAATCTGATTTTGATTCAAATCTTCAGAAAGTAATTCATTGTTTCATTTTTCAATCCAGAGACCTTTTTCTTGTACCCACTGAGGATGTTGCATAATAAAACAAAGAAATAATATTTATCTAGCAGTTTTCTTTATTACAGATTATCACATCCAAATGAAAAAAATCTACAAAAAATAACAAGATTTTCACAATATTCTTTATAAATTAATGTTGGTATTGTAACAATGACCCACAAACATTAAGTTTGATTTTGAATTCATGTCCTTTGCCATTTCAAATCTATGATCTCAAAATATCACTTTAATGGTGTTAAGGGTTTAAAATCATAATTTGGATTCTTATTAACCCAATAAATTTCAGATCAAAATATACAACCATGAAAAATTGGGACAGCCGTGACAACTGACTGTCACATTGGACAAGAAAATGAATGAATGAATTAAATGAATGAATGATATATGAATGTGACATCGAAAACAAAGCTCACTATAAAACTGTTAAAAATGTGTAGATATTCATTAATATACTGTACATGAGCTATATAACAAAATATACTATGTCTAATAGGGTTAATACAAAGTCATTTCAACATACACCATGAAACCAGGCCATTTTTCATATCATGGTGCGACTACTGTAGCAAATACACCTAATTCTAAAAAATGGACAAAATTTCACAATATATGTTAAAACTCTACACAGATGCTTGCTGCTGCATAAAACCTTATGGAACAAAAAATTTAACTGGTATGGAGCTGAATAATGTTAAAGCATTAAATAAGCTCGATCACACATTTCAAGCTTTGTTCACAATGATTAAAAAAATCGTAAATATTGAATTATGTTAATTTATGTTCCAAACAACAAAACTAAAAATTCACAAATGCTGATGGTGTTAAATTATTCCATGGGTCAAAATACCAAATACTTAAAATTACTTAATGATTGTAATGAAAAGAAACATTTTCTATGTATGATGTGTCTGTAGAAGGGACAGTAAAAAAGGTTTTCTAGTGGATGATAATGGGCATTGCAACTTTAATGAATCGACAATTTTCACAACATATTCAGTGGTTTTTTGATAAACGATATCACAATTAATTTTAGTCAGCTGATGCCATTTGACGAATTGAGTGCTAACCAGTTTCAACTGATTTTTGTAAGCCTCATATCAATAGCCTGTTAAAAATCAGACAACCAAATGAAAAACACAGAACAACTTTAAGTTGTAAATATTCATCAACCACTAAAAAACCTTGTTACAAATTCCTAGAAGATTCGATGTATGAAGAAATAAATCTCATAGTAAAACCTGATATTGTATAGAGAACTGATAAATAATTGAATAGTGATATATAGTAATACCAATATCTTGTTGTCTTCAACACTTAATATTCTTTTTATCTATAGTCTTATCATTCTAGATTATGTTGTCATGGGGTTGAATTCTTATAATTTATCTGTATCAAGTATTCAATTTATAGAGAAAACAAATGTATACCCATTACCAACCATCATTCTTTTGAGACTGAAACTTGCCTAGATTTCTGGAAAACTAAAGAATTCATCACAATATTTTGGGGAAAAACAAGAGCCCAGAAGCAAAGTTTGGTTGACAAACCTCCATATTCTTTTTTTGTACCAAAAATTGATGGTAAAATATTAATTGTTTTTGTAAAAGATTCAACATAGATTGAATTCTTCAAAGATTTTCTGGAAACCAAAGTACTGGTAATACATTGTGATCTCAAATTCCACATGCTTTTAACAGAATCAAGAAAATCTACTTCAAATTTGATAATGCATTAGCACTAACATTTCTAGTGAATTTGAATTTCATGTACTTAAAACAGATTACTGTATATATATATATCACATTCAATTTCATCAACTCAGATTTCAAATTCCCAGGATTTTAACTGGCATGATTTATAATTAATATTATATTACTGATAAACAAAAGACACCTGGTCTACAAAACATTGGAGCCCTATCATGTTCTAAAATAAACTTTATTATTCAAAATATTTCAAAAATAAATTGATATGTTTAATAAATAAATATTCACAAACATCCCTTTATTGAAATAACAATTAATTTTAACTTTGTTCAACCTGTTAAACTAGATCTCCCAAACCTAAAAAACACAGTGCACAGTTTGTTAGCAACAGAGAGCAATTAGGTCTTTTTAAATATTGAATCCTTTTTTTTGAATCAATTATAACCAGTATTGACAAATTGACAACAATTTCAACAAATTTTAATTGACAGTGAGAAATTGCCAAATTTTAAGTTTTTTTTTATTGTATTGTGACAAGTGTCAAACCTAAAATTCTTAAAGTACATATTGATTTTGTTGCCACATTGGAATTCAAAATGATTTTTCCAATGTTCCAGAATAGCAAAAATTGAAATTAAAGGACCAGCTGTGCCATTTTGGGAGGATGATTTTAGTCTTGAATATATATAGTCTTCAGAAGTAAATAGAAATGTACAAAAATCGCATAATTCCTTTAAAAATACTTCAAACAAGGAATTTTACTCACTATTTCTATATATATCTTTTCTATATGACAGAGCATCTTACAATGACAGCTGTGAACAATATTATTGATTGGCTTAGCTAAAAAAAAATTTGTTTCTGAGCCAAAAGTATGATTTGTCAAAAAATGGCGCACCTGTCCCTTTAAATTTACTATTTCTATTCATCATAACTTCTTAAAAGTTGTATTCCATTTGGATTTTTTCTTAAAGATGTTAACATCATGCATATAATAAACATTAATTATTTTGCAAATAAATTCAGTTCAATGATTTAAAAAGATAAATATATGATTAATTAAAGCCTCCAGTCATTAAATATGACCTTGATTTTTTTCAAAGTAAAAAATATAATTTATATTAACATGTCAGCAGTCACAGAGTTAAAATACTTTTCAAAACGTAGTTACCTGTATTACTACAACAACGCATGACCTAAATCAAAAATTCAAAACAAGTTTGTAAACAAGGGGTATTAATGCTCGGCTAGTTGGTATAATTATATAGTATTTGCTAAACGGGGTGGAGTAACTTGAAATCTATATTCTTTCAGTTAGTTCCAAATATATTCAAAAAACTTATTCATGTATACATAATAGTGTTTAGAAATAGAACAATATACTATCTTATATAAATCTTTATTATGAATAGATATTTTCAAAAATAACTTGGACATGGTCTCATACTTATACAGGTTTTTAAAGCCTCAGTGACCATCAAAATAAGCAAACTCTAAACACCATTATTTGTACTCTCAATCCAAATAAAACACTTTTTCTCCATAGTTTTTTTAGAATCATTAAATGAAATTGTGGTGAATTTCACGAATTATGTTAATTTCTGCCTGGGGTGTTTGCAGGGGTTTGAATTGATGATTTAGCACCCTTAATTATAGTCTAATTCATTGAACAAACACCTTAAATAACTGCTTTTCATCAATACAACAGTGTTTTTAGAACAATTTATAGACCTCTTAATAAAACAAAAGTGTCATTTGTTATTTTTTCACGACTTTACATTATCGATTAAGTAAATTGATCTACAAAGCGTGTAATTAAAATGCTAGAAGAAAAGATTTTTTTTATTGACAAGTTGTGAGAAGATTTAGTAAATTTATACATAGAATGGACCAGCCATGAATTGTTTAACTACAGATAAAGACACTTTCAACATATCTTCAGGCCAAAACAAAGTCTCTTCTCTTTCCTTTGAAGAGAGATTTGAGTCTGAAAACTGAAGAAAAGAAATAAAAAAGAAATAGAGAGTATTGCTGGAGGTAAAAAAGAAAACCTGACAGTTTAAGACACAATATAATTATCTTTCACAACATCCATAGAAAATCCAGTTCCAAATTTAGGAATTCATTAGAGAAATCAATTTCGAAATCACAGTAGTTATTTTTATTCTGTCACTCAAAGCTGAAGCAAAAAAATCACAAAAAATGTTTAATTTCAAAGTTGATCACCAAGCTTCCTTACTGATATCTTTCAAAATTCAAAACCATATTGTAAGTAACTTACATTAAAATTATATTCAAGAAATGTCAAAAACCAATGGAACTGCACAAGAAAAGTATTTCCAAATTAAAAACTAGAAAGCAAATTGACATTAGAACTGAAAAATATGCTAGTGATATTTCAGAAAACCAGAATAAATTGGAAACTGATGGAAATACTATCTAGTCCATTACCGAAATCAAATGTTATTTTTTTCTCAAGCGTGTGCCATCTGCCTAAATCTGTTTTTTATAGCTAGTTATCTGAATGATGTTATATTTTATGAGCAATAATCATTTGTTATCAGATTTTAACTATTTCCCTCCAGCAATAACAACTAATATTAATTTGTTAATAAAAACAAAAAATATAATATCAATCATTTTAATCAGAATATTTTATGCTGATGTTTGAATAAAAATGATTGAATCTGAAATTTGTGAATTGATCTATTGTCGATCCTTATCCCCTAAAAATCTCATATTTGTGCCCTAAATTTACCCCAAAAAATTAATTTATGGGGATGACTAAATTCATGCTAAAATTGTCTGTCTTTTTGCATGTCACCCCTTAAAGATACAAAATTTCATGTACATAAGCTACAGCTGCATGATAATTTCATCAAAAAAAAGAAAATTGGTTTATAGATTTTAATAAATATATAATAAACTTCAAGGTGGATGAAAAAGTCACATTTTGTACTTGTCAAAAGGGTTGGAATAGAGTTTGCCTTAATGATCACTCTTGATGAAATACATTTTTCAAAAAAAAAAATGCAATTCATATTCCCAATACATGATAGTTCGAAACTATATAAATGTTATCAATTGTTCTTAAATTTAAAGATAAATTTCAATCTGTCTTTAATGGTTTCAGATGATAAAAATACATGTTTAACCTATCAAAGCCTTAACAAACATATTTTACATTAACATGAGAAGTATTGTTAAAATATCATAACTTGATATTATCCTCATAATAACAACAAGACAAATTATAATCTTTTGACATTACTTTCAAGCATTTAACTTGAAATTGATAACAAAAACATTTAAATGTCAACTGTCTTATAACGAAGCTGTATTCCTTGAACGGTCTTAAGAGACGTTCTTAGTTATTAAGTCAACAACAAATAAACAACTGGGAAGAATTAACAAATATCTGGTATTTCCAATTAGTTTTAAATTCTACATTAGTAGAAGTTGTTATCTATTTCAGAATATGTTACCATCCCACTGATACTGCATGATAGTAATTTAATCTACTATGGTTTAAAATTCACATAATGAATAGCATAGATATGTTTTCAAAGTATAACTGACAGTGTTTATATTTGACTCCAGGTGTTCTTTCAGTTTTCGAGATCGGAATAAAATAATGAACTTATATCTTACTTTCCATTCCAGGCTTCCAGCAGATTTGAACATGATTTTTGTAAATGTTATACCAAGAAAATTACTTTTAAATTGATTCTGTTTGTTTGAAAGTCTAAATTACTTTTCAAATACAGTATATATTCCCTCTGATTGCTTAGAACAAAACCAATTACACATATTTCAAGAAAGATTTCTTTAGGGAATACAGCTTTGTCATAAACACAGCTTTCTGAAGGACTATGGTTTGTGTTAAAATAGAATGAATACACACCTAAGGGAAAAATAATCTAAAATGGTGCTATAGGTTACCAAAAACAACAACCCTTGTTTACAACTTGATGTACACCAGAACTAGAAAATTCAGATTTGGTCCTTTATTTACTCCATTCTGACCTTTTTTTTCAGTGTTAAAGAGATTGTAAAGAGGTTTCTTAAATTTTTTTAAGTATATCTGGGACACTGTTAGCATCAATTTGTACCATTTTAATTTTTAATCAGACATCTGTGGTTCCAGTAGCTCTACTAAAACTAAGTGTTTGATGACGTCACTAATCGCAAAATTGCTTATTTCACATAAGGAACCACAGCCGTCTGATTAAAAAGCGGAATGGTGAAAATTAATGCTATCAGTGTCCCTGATAAAAAATTTAGCAAACCTCCTTAACAATCCCTTTGAATGGTTCAAAAGATTTTTTAGGAAATATTGAAATGCATTCAAAAGAGTTCTGAGTTGATATTGCAATGCTATAAATAAAAACTTGAAGTTGAGCATCCATTAATAATTTGATGTGTGTATGCCCCTTAAAACTAAAATATAAATTTATAGAACAAAATATACAACCTTTAGTTAAATTAACAGATTAAGATTAAAATATAAGCTAGGCACTTTTACCATTCCTTGTTAGAAATTTGAGAAAATGTGAAAATTCAGAAATATGTACTTTGAGTGAAGAAGATTTGATAAGATTACTTGAATCTGAATTCTTTCTCACTAATGATTGTTTGACCAATATTGTAATACGTGTGTTTTTTCTCATGACAAATTTTAAATTGAAAAGTGTTCTTGGAAAACACTTTAACTGGCAAATTAAGCATAGCATCAGGTTGGTACTTTGTTAAAATAAGAAATGGTTAAAGTCCTATCATTTAACAATGATATAATAAAAAGATTGCATAAAGCTTTGAAAAATTAAAAAAAAACTAAGTATGTGTATGGGATGACCATTTTATATGATGTTTCATTTTGTAAGTAGTAAGAATGTGACCAATGCCATCGTTAGTTGGGAATAATTTCGTGTCCTTTCTCACATATCCTTCTTACAAGTCTTTCATATTACTGCACATAGTAAAATACATATGTTTAATGTAATTGTAGTTGACATATTTCTGAGAATTTATTACAATAAATCTAGATATATATCTAAAAATTTGTGCCTTGTCATCTTCTAAATTTTTAAATTTGATCTGATTTACGGTTGAGAAAACATCCTAATATTTATCTGAGTAACTATACACTTTTTAATGGTAGCCTGTTCTGATAATCACCTATTTATACATTGCCTGTCATATCTATTCACCAGATAATATAGCAAGATTGTCGTTTGAAAAGAAACTAATGTATAGTATCAGATGAAAAGATGTTATTCACGTGAAGACAACAAAAAAAGACCTGGTCGACCATGACGCTACCAATGCAGTAATATGAGAGGCTTAGAAAATTGTTGACCTCAATCTTCCTTTACCCACTAGGTGAGCTAAGATATGTTATATATTATAATACACATACAAGGTGGGATATGATAGCACTAAATAATATTATCCAAATTTCAATGGAATGTCTTTATATAAAGTGAACTTTAGAGTTCATGACGTCAACATTTTTAAAACTTTCTTTCCAGTTTCAACATCAGCTCTCCCAATTTTGAAATAAAAATGTCACAACTCGTGAAAACGTTTAAGTGTGTTGTTTGTTTATTAAAATCACAACCTTTTGAAGAGTCTGATGTAGGGTCACATGATCGTTTGTGTGTGTAAATACAATATCTTAACTTCAGTCAAAAAAAAAAGTATAATAAAAACAGGCCGATAGCCAAAACGTAATCACAAGATTCACAAAGCTTTAAGACACACTGACTGAAGTTAAGAGGTTTTTGGCAGTAGTCCATAACACAGTCCGAGAGAAACTCCAGGCTTCTTCATTTGCTACAGACGTGAATAACAGGTTTAAAACAAACACTTCACAAATCCAACAAACAAGTAAAACACATGGCTGAAAGAAATACCTTTAGTCAGCCCTCTTGATGAGTTGTTACCCTTGGCAGTAGCTTGCTTGATGCGGTCAAACTTTTCTCAAATCACAAGGATTGACACGATGATCCAGCCATCAAGTACCGTAGTTTTTTAACTTTGGTTTGAATTAATACATTTATATCACTGAAAGCACCAATTAACACACACTATCTTTAAGTCATAAATAGACTTTATTTGATTTTTGAACTGGTTTAGTTTCCACACAACTATTTAATTTTCCGTTTTTATTAACGTTCACAACATAGTTTAACTGCTTTTGTAAAGTAGCATTGTCTGGATTAAAATACACATTTTCTCCCGTCGATGAGAGCCGATTTTTGCTTTTTTGAATAGCAATATTTCGGTCTAAATATGGTGTTTCAATGTCACGTGAACCACGGCATGCACTCACTCTATATCCGATAATAAATCCTAACACAAGAGATAACACTATGGCTACAACTAACGCTATGGCCAGCGTAGAAGCGCTAACCGTACCTTCCTGAACAACACTAACTTCTCCCGCTCGGCCAGGTTCATTTATGACATCGTTGTTTTCCTTTGGTGTATTTGGATACCAATCAGGATTTGGTTTAATATTATTCTCCATATTATGATCATCACCATGGCTGGATCCTTGATTAGTGTTCTGTTCTGATGAACAATCACAAGTATTCTTAACTGGAGGAATTTGTTTTACTGTTGTAGATTGTGTTGGTTTGCTGACTCCAAACGGTGGTACTGGATCACAACTTTCATCTTTACCTTGCTGTATATTCTGGATCCCTCTTTCTGAATTGATACATTGATTTTCAGCCCAAGAGCAGTAAGGGTCTTGAAGGGCAACACAATCATGACAATTCTTCTTCTCGTGACAACGGTGTAGAGGAATAGAGATGATTTCTTTCTCAGAGATGACAACCAATTTCTCGGAAATATGGTTCCCTTTATAGAGTTTCAAGTTGACCACGGGTGACTTGTCAGCAAAGACTTGGATCTCTTCTATCACAACTGTTTCAATTTTGGATGTTTCTCCTTTGTTGATAGCTTTGATGACTTTACCATCATCAGTTCCAACAAACATAACATCATAATAACGTCCTTTTCCAGAAAAAACTTGCCAGTCCACAGCAATTTGAGTAAATCTTGAAGTAAAACTAGTGTGCACCAAAACTGGAGCACCTCCTCTGGCTGGAATAGCAGTGTCCATCAAGGGATGAGTTTTGACAAAATCTAATGTCATGTCAGGAATCTTTTTGCTGTCATTGGTACATCTTTCCGGGTGAGGGGTGGGAATTTTATCTCGAGGTACAGCCAACCAGTTGTGTAAGGCTGATTCTTGTCCTTTAAATTTTCCCCTGAAAGCATCCAGAATATCAGCATGGCTATAGGCACAGATAGCAGATCCTGGTATACTATTTTCATTTGTTGTGAAGACACCATACACCATGTTATTCCTGTCTCCACTATCAGAAACTGGTCTATAGTTGCCTTGTCCCAATTCCGTAGTTGACTGGATTTCATTGAAGTGGAATGGAAAATTTCCAGGAATGGAACAATTTAGTCTGGCTTTGAAATATGATGTGAATATATTCTGTAAGACAACATCTCCACCAACATCTTGTTTACAGACCCTAGCCACACGAGAGAAGGTTGCTTTACCACAGTTAATATTTTCTACAGCTGTTTCTCGGAAAAAGAAGAAAACTTTATCATCTTTGTCAAAGGAGCTGACAAAATTGGGTTCATTCAGCCATTTGGAATCATATTGTTCAGTTCTGACATATTTATTCTTTTCTGCATGAATAATCAAAGGATCTCGGTTGGAAAAATCAGCCACAGTTGCTGAGTAAAGTACACCATTGGAATATACTGATGTGCTGTTCTGTTTTGGATCAAAAGGACACTTCGCTATTCCCTGTTCTTCCTTGCCTTCAAATTCAAATTTGCCATTTTCTTGTTTGATATATGTCCGACATCTTGGTCTGTAAGCATTTGTACCACATACAAATAATTCTCCTGGCGTCTTGGGGACAATTACACGAATGTAATTTTGACACTCTTCTTTGGTTTTTTGCTTGTGTATACAAACATTAATGTCCGATTTATCTGATGGCCAATTTATAGAGTCCAGTAATTCCAAATCATTTAAACTAACATTATGAATAACATTTCTTCCACCCACTAACATCCAATCATTTTGAGAACTGATCACTTTAAAGTAATTATCTTTTCTCGATTCATCAGGGAACTGCTGAATACCATATCCATTTCTTCGGACAGAAGAGTAAGAATTAGGATTCCATTGATATTGCCAACTGTTGACAGTGGCAAGTTGAGAGATCACACAAATCAATAAGAAACACAGCTGTGTATGAAATGATGAAAGTAAATGATAATCCATTTTCATATCCTCTGAGTATTTAAGATGGTAAAAGTTAAAATGGTGAAATACCTTATGTTACAACTCTATCTTATACTGATAATAGGCTGACTAAACAACAGTCATCTTGATATTTCACCGTCACTGTAGTAATAAAAAGATCTTGTTCGCCAAACGTACACGAATCTTTCCTTTAAAATCCAGAAAAATAAAAATGTTTGTTTACATCAAATCCATAAATTCTCAAGCGTTATCTTCTGTCTGACTTCAAATATCCCGTAAACACAGTACACATTGTCAGTAACGAAGATAATCCACAAAGTAGATTTAACACACGAAATAGATACGCATCACCGACTTACTTGCTCACTCGTACGAGTAAACTATGTTGAAACTCGACGAGAAGATTTGTCAACTTGGCACGCACCCAAAACTTCCACACGATAATCGTTTAATCCAGATGCAACTTGTTCAGCATAGAACCATTACTGATAAAAGCAATCTGTCCTGTTTAAGCGCAATTTCTTATCGTTGAATTAGTATAAACGAAGCTAGATTTTTCCACTTAAAGTTTAACAACCGAATGGAAGACCCAGCTCGATGGAAGCCATTTTGGATATGAAGGTCGGTGTATACGAAGAATTGGCCAATGAAATCATGCTAGTAAATCTTCGGCCAATCAAATTACAAAGCTGCAAGCAGGTACTTGTGACGTCATTCGTTATCAACAAGATTCACTCGGACCTGAAAAATAAGACGCCATCTTGGTGACCCTTTTGAAGAGGTTAATTCAGGCCTTACAGCCAATGAATATTTCAATAATAAACTAACTCCGCCTATATCCTAAATTTTAGGCTCTTGGAAATCTAATATCATAACTCAAGTTTGCAATTCCATGATTATCAACACGAGTATACTTCCATGGTGAAGGTGGCGCCGTTATATTTTATTAACCAGTCTGAATGTCATTGAACTAAGCGTTGAGAAAAATGGCTGGATATAAGAGGGTTGTGTTAATCTGTCTATACAGGTGCGTTGTTGATTGTTTACCTACAGTCCAGTTCTTCACTGTCTATACTCACATTAAAATTCAACTTGTAGCGGGCTACCTGCACCCTTCAATAAAATTCTACAGGTTAAATTTCAACCTTGGCTTTCTTGAGTGCATTTGGCATTTGAATGATTGTTTGCTCATTAAAAAGCTAACCGAAGAATTAAGAACAATGCACTTTTGTAAACTTTTGTAAGATCCGAACAAAGAAAACTGTTCTGCAAACTTACCAGATCTCAAAGTTTCATTCGGCGTCACCGTACTTGTGACAACTTGAATTCGTCCTAATTCGCGTTCGTCTTATTGAAAATGTCTAAACTTGTTAATATTAGCATATTTTGTTAGGTCGTAGTACTTTAAAATACTATGTGTATGTATAGTTTTAAATAAGGTATATAACATAAAAAGTTACGTCACCTTAAAAACTTTTAAAAATAGCTACAATATGACATTCAGATGTTTCCATTTTCTAAAAAACAAATTACTACAATATTCATGGTGAATAATTTTTTAAGTTAACATTTCATTTGTAGCTATCTAAATTATTAATTGTTATTTGTCCAAGAAACCTAAAGGACGATGGAATGGAGAGGGTTGGAGGGGTGGGGGGTGGTCATGGTTGTTAACATGTCATGAAACTTGCATGCTGTGTTAAAATATTAATCATAATGACCAGTGTGTTATTAACCTGGTTATTTTGACAAATACTGTCAATAATGTACCGTAACACTATAGTAATAGTGTCCATCTGTGATCAGAAACAATAGGTGTTAGACAACTGATTTCTATCACAATGCCTTGTTAACGAAGTGTTAATACAGTAGCTAGGCAGAATTAGGCCAATTATAATGTTTGTTGGTGTTTTTCATGCTCAAAGCTATGTCTGTTAAAGTGAAATTTTACAAAAACGTCTCCTTTTTAAAGTGACAGATTTGCCTTTTTCTGGGGTCTAATATATGTAAATAGTTTTCAGAAGTTCTAGAGCTGTACATATTTCTTTAAAGTAGACCTTGAACAAGAAATTTCACCTTTAGTATTATTTCATGCACAAGGTTATCTGCTCTTTGTAAATTGGATTATCCAAAAGTTGAATGTGTCTGACATCGAACACATTTTTTATTGCAGCTGTGCGTAAAATTCCATTGATTTTCTTTGATTATCTTAAAGCAGGCAAATAATTGAATGTGGCCTAATGCTATGAAGGTGTTTAAATATTAAATATTTAGAGTAGGTATATAAGAACTGATGACAGATTCCTACTGTGATAATCCTACTGCTCTAATCAATCTATTTCTAATTAGCTTAATGTTGTGTACAGCTAATTAATTAATAATATCTAGGTGTATGTTTTGAACCTGTCATAAATCTATGAAATAATTGTAATTAGGTATACCCTACAGCCTTTCTGGTGTTTATTATATTGGTCATCAATATTTCACCTAATTAATAATATAATTATTAAAAACATATTTTCAAGGTTAATAGTTAATCATATATTTTTTAGTAATATCATTTGATTTATCAGTGGGAGTAAGAGTTTGTGAGCAGGCTAATGTCGCTGTCCTGGCAAAATTTCCCTCATTGCATGGCATTGCCTATCTTCATTTTCCCACATATTGCAGAAAAGTAGGACGTAAAACTCCATTCATTTCATTTCAAATTGTGATGGTGAGCTGTGAACACTATTACTGTTTAGTTTAGTTAAAATTCTTATTTCTGAGACTAAGAGGCAAACAGATTGTGAACTTAGTCATTTAAAAGATAGTTAGACTTTATTGTTGATGTCTTTCAGTTTTTTGGACTGGTTTAAAAAAATCTTGAAAAAACACAGAGATTTAAAGGAAGAAAAGTTTACATTCAATTTGGTCTCTGAAATTGTAAATTTACTATAATTTTGTTTGAATTTTTTTGTTTTTTTGTTTGCTTATCACCTTTATAGGCTTCTATTTATTTTAAACAATTTAAAGTAAACAATGATTTGTTTATCCATGACAATGAGTAGATGCAAAGAACCAATTTGTCCTGGAAAATGGGTCAAACTTGAAATTAGGTAAACTTGTGAAAACTGATGAAAATGTAAAATTAATTAAGGTTGTAGTATTTTTTATAATCAACTGTGTATATATAAAGTAAGTGTAAAGTGTTACTTCAAGTTTTTCTCTTAAATTGACATTGATTCACAACCTGTCAATGTAAAGTTTAAAGGTTCACCATAATTTACTACATAAACTCACTATTTGAAGGGATTATTTCTCATATACTCAAATTTTGAAAAAAATGTTTTCAGGAACTCACTATATAAAGGATATGTTTCACATCATCATAATTTAAAGGGACAGGAGCAGCATTTTTGGGGGGTTGATATTAGTCTTGAATATATGTAAATAGTCTTCAGAAGTACTAGAAATATAAGAAAATCACATAATTCCTATAAAAATACTTCACACTAGAAATTTTACTCACTATATCTATATATGTCTTTTCTATAGACAGAGTATACAGAGTATCTTAAATTGATGAGTCATCATTTTAACATGCAAACGCTGATAATTCTGGATAAACATGGAATTGGAGGCTCAAATTTTGATAGTGAGCTGTAGACACTAGTACTGATTGGCTTAGCTAAAAAATTCCCATTCCTAAGACTAAAGTATGATTGGTCAAAATAAATGGCGCATCTGTCCCTTTAAGAAAAAAATTCTTTTGAATGAACATGTGATATCATAATATTGACCACTTTGAAAGTAATGTTTAAGGCCTATACTAATTTTTTAAAGGGAATATACTTCTATTTTGGAAAGAATATTTACTAGATACTCTCACTGAGTAAAAAGAATATTTTCTACAAAAAAACTCACAATTTTAAGGGAATATTTATTGCATAAATTCATAATATAAAGGATGTTTTTTTTTTTGATGAACTCAAAAGACTGTTATAAAAAAAAACACATTTTTATTAAATCTTAACTTTTTTCCCTCAAATTTCAAAGCAGAAAAGTGATCACTGGCACTTTGAAGGTATGAAAATTAATACAAAATTTTACTTTAGTTAAATGGACACAGTGTAAAAAACATAATCACAAGCTTAAAGTCGTAAATTGAACATTACAAATGCTGAAAACGTATTTTGTACATGATTGCATGGTTACATAATATATATTATAATACATAATATAAAAATAATAATTATAATATACAAAGCTATAAGTTTCTTATACCATTATTTATTCTCTAAAGCATGACCATTTTTTTTTTAATTTAGGAAATGGGGCTATTGAAAGTATCAGGGCAATAAATATTTAAGGATATGGATTGGTTAACTTGGCATTATCTGTAAGGAGTTCACTGAGGTAATTAAATTGTTTTGATATTTCTATGTTATTTACTCTATGAAATAAATAAGAACCTGTGGGGTCACTATCTACTACTTTGTATGTGATAATTCTGTCCAATGGTCTCGATGTCACTGAGGTTGTACTGTCTCTCTATCAGGTGTGTATAAACATACCATCTACTTAATGTAATAAATCTGAACCCTGAAGCCCTGTCATATCACAGTCCCAGTCCAGGTGGGACAACAAATTTTATCCTAAGTCAGGGTAGCATAGCAATTTGCGATTCAAAATTAACCCTTTTTCAAAACAATATATTAAAAGCCAAAATTGAAATTTATCACAACAATCTGGGAATCAAGTCAAATTATATATTTGAAGATTTACTACTGAAACATTTACATTGCTGCCAGATTTTTAATAAATATGAATCAAAATTTAACTTGATTAGCCAAAAATATAATTTGTTGTGATAAATTGCTAATCAAATTTTTCAATCTATTCGAACCTTGTGCAAAGCACAGTCAGTTAGAGCGATTCTGGGTTCCACTTTTGATCTGCGTGTGATAGTGCGATGTCCTTGAATAAGTCATCTCCACTCATAATTCCAATCGACCCAGCTGTAAATGAGTACGGATAATCCGGGAAAGATCAATGCCAAGAGGTTTGGCCAATGACCAGCTGGTAGAAAGGAACCTTAACTGTGAACATAAGTTCTTAAATATAGCTTAGTCGTTTATTTCTTTTCTTTCTAGTCGGATAAAACATTTTTTACTAGTGATATGATAAAACATATAGATAGAATAATACAATCAATTATTTTACTATGGCGATTCAAATGCAAGCAGTTGGTAATTGGAGAAAAAATTCCCTCATTTCCTACAGCACAGCATCGCTCGTCAAAGTCATATAAAAGTCATGAGATAAAATTTTAATGAAACGAAATGGAGTTTTATGCATTAATGGGCTGAAAAGACAGGCAACACCATGCAGTGTGCAATGAGAGAAATTTAGCCTATTCTTTTTTGATTTCCATCTGTCAAGGGGCCTTAATTGTACACAGCTTGTAGCACAAAAGGTCTCATGTCACTGAGAGGGGAAATAAATCGAGGCTGAAAAAATATGAAAGTTATATCTGGAACTATGCCAGGATTAAAGCATTTAACTCACTGAGCCACCACGGCTACTAGAGGTAACATTCAGTTTTGAACAGAGAAAAGGAGCAGTTGGTAATAATAATCTTTTAGTCAAAGTTGTTTTCAAGCATTGTAAGAGCTTTTAGCTAAATTTTTTGAAAGATACCTATTAGTGGATTGGTGTTGATAGTTATTTTTCAATATCTTTTCATATTTCTACCAGACTGATATAAAAATTAACTATTATAGAATTTTCTTTTTTAAATCTTGAATAACTGAAGGAATTACATAACAAACATTGTCAAATAATTGATAACATGCAATTTTTAACAGTAGAACAGAGTATGTGAACAGAAATGCTGAAAAAATCACCAAATAGGCATATATGATCTCAAAATCCAACAAGATGGCTTGTTTTTTGATGAATTAAGCTTATGTAAAAAGGAAAATGTTAAAATTCTGTAAATTGATTGAAATTATAGAAAAATGAAAAACAGTTGTGAAATGTTGTAGAGGAGGTCTTAAAATGGCCTTGAACGTTAATACTATAATGATATAGGTGAGCTTTATCAGCTGATAGTAACGTAATATCCTATTTTGTTGGTCCCCTATAAATCACAACCTAGACACGAACAGCTATTAAAGTCATAAGGGGAGTGCAAGCGAATCTCTCTCTAGTATTTGAAATAAATGCGTGTCAACTTTGAAATTTGTTGGCCGGCCCTATTTTTCTAGCCAATATTTTCTGTCATGTTTTGATAAAACAAATTATTTCCAAGTGAAAACGTGACATAAGAAAACCTATTATCATGTCCTCTTATATACAAATACATTACTTCTTTCAAGAAAATTTTTCCATAATTGCTATGAAAAATATAATTTGTAGACCCACTATATTCAGGTCTCAATTGTCATAGTAGACACTGAACCATGGGTTCACATTGATTCAACCTTGACATTTGTTTTCTGAACTGTTTTGATAAAATCGAGATATAATGTTAGCTAGCTTACACGAGTTATAAATTTTCTTAAAACAAGGGCAATGACTTGACATATAATAATGGAATCATCAGAAGGATTGATGTTTTATGTCCTACAGCTTTATGGGCTAAAGATGTCTGCTCAGATCAAACATAACAATGTAAAATAACATGGGAGCGAACATCTAAAAGGCAAAAGAATAGGTAGTGAGCAAGGAAGGAAACTAAAAATTTATTAGATACATTTCTTAAAATCTGAAATTTTAGTTATTTTATTACAAACTTTGTCTTAAACCTTGACTGCAATAATCACATTTTTTTATGTCTTAGGTAGGATTTTTTGTTAGCGAATACAGACAATCATAGCTCTGAACAAAAAGTTGGTAAACAATAAGTTATATTGTTAACAGTCTTTCTGTTGAAGGCTCTGATTGGCTGTATTTGTTTGTGTACAATTCAATCAAATTGTTTCATTCTGTGATACAAGAATAGTGGTCAAGGTATAAGACAAAGTTTCTTATTGCTTGACATAGTGAAGATGCCAAATTTAGTAATCTGAAAGAATTGTTGCTCATTTTCATTTGGACTGTGTCCAATGATAAAAACATCACCAACCAACATAAAAAGAATCATCAACTACACAAAAAGCTGACAAACTTAATTACTGAGTGGCGTAAGGTGTTCAAGAATAAATTCAAGCTACTCCATTATGAAAAAAATATGAAAAGTAAAAACAATTCTTTACTGTTAACTTGAACAGGACCTCATTATTCATATAGGGTAGTTTTTATGGTGATGTTAAGTGTTTTAAGGAATGAAGTGTCATCAACAACTGTCACAATCTAAATCTCACAAACAAAACATGTGACGTCAATGTCATTATGTTAACATCTTTGTGATATATAAGTATGAAAAATTACGAAATTTTTACATATATTTTAGTTTCAGGAAATCAAAATGATTTTCACTGCCTGATAATTGGAACCTTATTGGGCTTTAGGTGTAGTCTATTGTACTTAAAGGGGTTGTTATCTCAAGCCAAAGCTTTCCAACAGTTATCAGATAATCTAACCAAACCAAACCAAACCATTTGACTACCAATCAACAAGAATTGCCATGATCAGAACGAGTTTGGAAGAATGAAGGAGATCGAGTAATTCACACCACACCACCCAGTGCCTAGTCTCAACCACCATGTCATTCGACCCAACCAGTTCTAACGAAGAATCAACAACCAAACCAACAACACAGAATCATCCAATTTGAACCAATCCAACTACCAACTACTACAACTACCAACTACTGTAGTAGTCATCTGTTTTTATTTATGTCGGGACATGACATGACTTGACTTAGTTCTGGCAACTTTTTATTTATGTCTGGACATTATATTCTCACTAGAAACCTATTTTTTCCATGTTTGAAAATCACACCAGGAAGAAATTTCTAAATTTTTAAATCTAGGTCTATGTCAGGTTATTTTTTATCACACCAGGAACAAATTTCACAACGAAAACAATTATTAGCCCAGGAAGAATTTTCACCCATTAGGATGTACTATTTTCAAGTAAATATGTCATGACTTTTTTTCTTGTTCAGCAATATTTTTATTTTAAGACAGTTATATATTGCTGACACTTCCATGGGCACCAGCACTATGGGGAAAATAGGGCCACTTCCTGGGAAAAATGAATCAACATCAGCCAAAACATGCAAAATTGAGTTTTTTTACTGAAAAAACTGTTGAATATTTATTCAGATTCACTCAAAATGCTGAATTTCATATTTTAAAAATTTTCTTTGACTTTGGCGGGATTTGCCCCCCTCCCCCATTCTAATGTCAGTAGATATGAGTTTTTGCGTTGTTTTTTTTTTAACAAATAGACACATTTCTCCTTATACACCCAATAGAAATATTTTATTCCTATGTAAGCTGATGTAGAAAAAAAGTCTAGACTAAGTAATTAAGTAAAAATGTCAACTATTGATCAAAATTTCAAAATATGAACAAGAGCAAAAAACATGCCGACATATAATATATTCAGTATTGTTTAATTACTGTAAATAGCTGAGATAATTAATTGTAAAATTATTAGGGATGGCTAAATAACAGTGCCCACATGGATGACTTACAGAAAGGGATGATGCCTCCACATTTTTTAACATAATTATTTGATAAGAACCTTACAAAAAGTTGTATTCAGTTTTACCACAAAACTATTGGTAATTTTTTAAAATCTTTATATTTTTAAGCATTTTCAATAATTTTTTAAGGTTTTTTTTTATGATTTCTATGCTGATAAAAACAGCATCGTTCAAGTTTGAGACTTTCAATAATTTCTTTATTCTTAGATGTAGTCTTAGAATGACATCATGTTGATAAAAATATTAACATTGGCACACATTATCTACAAAACTTGCTTTAAAGTCCATTACAGTCAACTATCAACCAAACTTTTTGACATTTTGGTTGAAAGTTCTAAGATGGAAGTATATTAATATTGAAGGAAAACTATCAAAGTGAAATCATTCTAAAACTATCTGTACAGTTGAGTTGTGAAACTGATGTCACATAATGATATTCATTAACATGCAATTTATGACAAAAGTGTGAAATCAGTAGGCTAATATTTCCTTTAAAGGGCAAGATTCATTATTTTGGGGGGTTGATTTTAGTCTTGAATATATGTAAATAGTCTTCAGAAGTACTAGAAATGAACGAAAATCGCATAATTCCTTCAAAAATATCCCGAACGAGGAATTTTACTTTCTATGTGTCTTTCCTATATATTGTCTCAAGAAAAGACGACTGGTCTTTTTAACTTTCACACACGGATAATTCTGTACACACATAGATTTGATTGCTCAAATTTTGTCAGTGAGCTGTGAACACTATTACTGATTAGCTTAGCTAAAAAAATCCCTGTTTCTGAGACTAAAGTTTGATTGGTCAAATGACTAGTGACTGTCCCTTTAAACCACAAATGATATAGTGACCTCATAATAGTATTTAAATCACTATAATAACTAAATATCAAGGGATGGCCAATAAATCATCATCATTATACATAAGTATTGTTTGATTTTGGCCTACTTAACGGTGAATGGTGAAAGGTTTAAGAGTGTTGATGAATGTATTCAAGCAAAGGATTGGTTTTTGAATAGAAAATGAACAAATCCATGTCACCTTTGACCGGAGGTGAATCATAATTATTCATGTTAAACTAGGTCATAAAAAAATCAGCTGATAAATTGCAGGTGTTGACTAGACTTGTTGGTAATCAAAGGAAATTCATCAAGTTTTCAGTTTCAGCATCTGTTTATCTATGATAAATGATACTCAGGTGTAAGTTGTGTAACTTGAATGTTATCATGTTTAGATTGTGTGTCAGACTTTGTATCTATGTTTAATATAATCAACCAAATACTTGCCTACTTTCCATAATTCTTTTCAGAATTAAATTCCGACCTCTAGTTTCTCTACAATTAAATGAAAATGTACAGTGTAATGTTTCCAGTCAAATTTCCATGCCTTGCCATGTTCATCTAGGTGAACATCTGCCCCTTTTCCATCACTTTTCAGAATGAAAATCAGACCTACAGTTCCTCTACAATTAAATGAAAATGTACAGTGTGATGTGTACAGTCAGAGTTTCATGCCTTGCCGTGTTGATTTGATATTTTGTACCTACTGACTTGCCTACTTTCCATAATCCTTTTCAGAATGAAAATCTGACCTTTAGTTCCTCTACAATCAAATGAAAATGTAGTCTGATGTGTATAGTCGAAGTTCCATGGCTTGCCTAGTTAATTTAACATATTGTGCCTACCGATGAAAAAGACTGATAGATATTATCATCTGCTCCCTTTTCATCATTCTTTTCAGAATGAAATTCCGACCTTTAGTTCCTCTACAATTATATGAAAATGTACATTCTGATGTGTACCATGCCTTGCCTAATTAATTTGACAAGATTTGTAACAAGATGACAAAAATTAAGATTGTCACATCCACCTGTAGACAAACCTTACGTCAGATTTTATTTTGTAAAGTGATATGCATGGATCAGGTGAATTCCACCAGTTGACATCTTTATCCCATTACATATAGACCTAACAGGTGGATAGTCAAGAAATTACAATTTAAAAAAAAAAACAGAAGAAAGCAACATATTAGACAATTTTTCTCATACTATTCAACGATAAGTGTGTCTCACATTCCAGTTCTTTTCATACTTTCTTATCTTTTAGAACTGTTGACAGAAGACTTTGATAGCCTACGGTTTTTTATGTTCAAAACTGAATACTAATTTTGTTAACTCCACTCTAGTTTATTTGTGACCTTGGCCAGTGCTTTAAATAGGAGTTTTTATGAACTTTTTCACTCTTAATACAATGAAAATATCAAAGCGCAAATAGTTCTAATAATATTCAAAGAGGCGTACAATATGTGAAATATGACATTTTTACTCTAAATTACATCTTTAATATTTCTGACCTAGGATATGGTAAAACAAACACGTTTTCATGTGAATCTACATTTGTCAATGATGAAAAAATAATTGAGTCAGATGATTTCAGAAAGTATTAAAGGGACATCAGTTTGACCAATCGTACCTTAGTTTCAGAAACAGGTATTTTTTTTTTAAGCTAAACCAATAATAATGTAATAGGCATTTGAGCCCTCAAATCCATGTGTGTTCAGAATTATCTACATTTGAAAGTTAAAATAACTCGTCTTTTCTTGAGACTTTGCCATATGTAGAAAATACATTTATATATAGAAGGAATTTATATATCAAGGAATTATGCAATTTGTGTACAAATCTAGTACTTCTGAAGACTACAGAGGGTTGTCTAAACCCCTAAAATCTCAAAAGGGCTGAAAATGGAGAATATCACACCTTATTAGTTTAGTTGTGTTTCAAAACTATCTAATCTAATTAAAATCTCTTTCTTCAATCATCTAAATTCAACAAAATACCATTTAATGATTTAGACTTATTCACACCTTTAATCCGTCAATTGGGCGAGAAAAGAGCAAATTACAATTTGTCTGTTTAACATAAGGTCATTATATTTGATTTATAATTTTCTAATGATCTAATTGTTAGGTGATATTTAAGGAGTTAAAGCCTCTAATTATTTTCCTCTTTGACTTTCTAATCTGGCCCTAGGCTGTATGATTATAAACACATTAGATGTAATGTTCCTTTGTTGTTAGATATTTAGTAAACAAAAATCAAGCTCATTAAAGGCCATATTATTTATCTGTTGAATTAGCTCCTAAGTGAGAAACTTATTACTTCTTTGCTGATGACCCTATTAAAGTAATAAATTTTTTCTGTCACTTTTGCTATCTAAGCCATTGATCTTAATGTGTTAACAATTTTAAAGAGACAGGTATTTTGGGAGGGTGATTTTTATCTTGAATATATGTAAACAGTCTAAAGAAGTACTAGAAAATTATGAAAATCGCATAATTCATTAAAAAATATTTCAAACTAGGAATTTTATTCACTATTTCTATATATGTCTTTTCTATATATGAGTATCATAAATTGACGAGTCGTCATTTTAACATTCAAACGCAGATAATTCTGGACACACATGGATTTGAAGGCTCGAAATTCAACGGTAAGCTGTGAACACTATAATTGATTGGCTCAGCTAAAAAATTCCCCTTTCTGAGAATAAAAAATGATTGGTCAAAAAATGACTAACCTGTCTCTTTATGCCTACATCAGACCACTCATTTTATGTAATAATACAATGTTTTTTCCATTTCTCAAATGATTTGAAAATTTCAAGTATTTGCATCATTATTTAAGAGATTGTTTATTAAAGAGGTTTTTGTAACTTTTATGTTTATTTGGGCCATTTATGGCTTTTTTTGCATCAGACTAATTTACCATCAGATGACTGTGGTTCCTGTAATTATAGAAATGCTTAACCATATATGTGAATACCACAAAAACCTGCTTATATATTAGTAGATTTTGCAATAGTGACGTCATAAAACACTTAGTTTTAGTGGAATTGTAAATTTGCAATACCCATAAACATCTGACTGAAAACTGAAATGTTGCAACCAATTCTATCAATGTCCCTAAAACACATACAAAATTTAGAAAACTCTTTACAATCTATTTAGACTAAAACATAGAAACAGAAAAATATATAATTTGCTATAAGAGAACCTACAAGATAAAAAAGGAGTGCATTTATCTCAGGATGAACGAAAAGTGAGAAGACAATTTTGCAAATAAAGACTGATTCGAATACACTCATTCTATAAAATACTGGATTTATGATGTGATTTCACCAGTAAAACTTTTATTTCAACTTTTATGATTCAGGAATCTTTCACGAATTGACAATTTCTCAGAAACCTTTGATAATCCATCATCTTTTATTTTGTTGAACTAGAGCAATCAATATAAAAAGAAAGTAGCAAAAAAAAAAGAAACAACTATAGATAACGACTTGGGTTCACAGTTAAGGATCCTTTAAATAGGATGAAAACTGTAGTGTTCACAAACAAATTTTGACGCGTTTTTCATAAATCAAGAGCAATTTACCTCAAAAACCATTCATCGAAAGATAGCCAAATTCGAACTTGTCCAAGATCTCATCATTATAAATATTCACACCAAATTTCATTTTAATTGGATGAAAACTGTAGTCTCTATTGTGTTCACAACCAAATTTTGACGCGTTTTTCATAAGTCAAGGGCAATAACTCAAAAATTGTTCATCGAAAGATAGCCAAATTCGAACTTGTCCAAAATATAATGAATATAAATGATCACACCAAATTTCATTCAAAACAGATAAAAACTGTTGTCTCTATTGCTTTCAAAATCAAATTGTGTACGGACGGACCGACGGACAGGGCCGACGACAATATACGACAACATTATAATGTGGGCGTATAAAAATTAAAGAAACGCTAAATTGAAGAAACTTCAATTTACACCATATATAATTTAGATGACAGTATAAACCATCCTAAATGAACAAAATATTCAGGCAGAATGACCATACAGGTAAGACAGAAAACAACTCGGTTGGTCATTACAAAAGCTCAGAAAGGACACGAGGTTGTAGGTTAGGTTTATTAGAACTCAGAGAGGAGATAGCAATTTTAATTTCCCTCATTTCGAAGTATAGAGGGAAATTATTGTATAAGGTAGGTAGATGACAAGTTAACGTTCGCTTCCAGCGGATGCTGATATCGCAAACTAGGTAGTTGTTGGTAGTCGTAGTAGTTGGTAGTTGGATTGGTTCAAATTGGATGATCCTGTGTTGTTGGTTTGGTTGTTGATTCTTCGAATGACATGGTGGTGAAACTCGGCCCTGGATGGTGTGGTGTGAGTTACTCGATTTCCTTCATTCTTCCCAACTCGTTCTGATCATGGTATTTCTTGTTGATTGGTAGTCGAATGGTAGTCGTTGATTTGGTTTGGTTAGATTATATAATAACTGTTGGAAAACTGGAAGATCTGAAAATAAAAAGAGGGCCGAAAAAAAATAAAAGGGGGAAAAGCTTTCAACTAAAGGGGGAAAGATGTTCTCTGATGTTTCTGCAATGAAACTTGATAAATTGATTGGATACAATTAAAAGTGTTAAGGAACTTTGAGTATAAAAACTTAGCCTATCTGTTCAAGACAGATGGAGCCAAAACATTCTGTATGGTGAGTGGTATGCCGTTGGTTTCCAGGTACTCTGTTAGTGGCTTACGAGCGGGTTTCAGCTCAGTGCATTGAATGAGGACATGCGACCTTGTGGCAACGTGGCCGCAGCGACATTCAATGGCGTTGAACTGGTGGTCTCGTAGTACGTTGTTGGTCTGGAGTCTGGTTGCCACTTTGTAGATGGCTACAGATGGATGGTTTGGTATGGTTTGGTATCTTCGGATCAATATGGTATCTTGCGGTGTCGAGGTTCCGTAACATGTAGGCCCATTTCTGGTTGATCCTAGAAGATACGATACTGCAGAATTCCGAATAGGAGTATTCTACAGACTCGATATCCTCCAGACTCAGACTTTCCTTGGCACAACGGTCTGCTTGATCATTGCCAGGAATGGAGACGTCCGATGGAATCCATACTAATTCAATCTTATGGTCGTTGTTGGTTTGGTAGTTGTGGATCATTGTTCTCATTTCGGCAATAACTTCTGACCTGCCATTAGAAGAGGTGAGAAAAATAGATTGGAGGCTGCTTAGCGAGTCGGATAGAATCGCGGCATGCTCCGTGTGATTGACGGATAGACATGCTACCGCTTCCCTAATGGCAAGAAGTTCTGCTGTGAACACTGAACAATGCGGGCTGATCTTTTTATTAATGTGGATGCCTTTTGCTGGGATGCACAAACCGTAACCTGTTGCTGTACTACTCTTGGAACCATCGGTGAAGATCTTCAAATGATCAGCGTACACGGAATCAATGAGATCAAAAGCGCGAGCTCTTGCTCCCACTGGGTTCTCGTGCTTGTTGGTACTCTAGATTAGCTGGGTGTTGACTTCCAAAAAGGAGTAGCCGATAGGCGTCGTTCAAGGATCGTTACTTGATCGAGCTGGTGCTTTCTCAATAGATCAATGACCGCTTGCCCGTAAGAAATACTCCGATTCTTCTGGTTATTTCCGACACGAGTAAATCTTCTGATGATGGAATACTTTGGACAGCTTTCGGACAAATACTGAAGTTTCCCCCAGAATTCGAGAGATAGTTCCTCCCTCCCCCAATCTTCGTACCTACAACTGCCCTGATGGCAATACTTATAGCTTTCATGTGTAGAACGTCGAGTTTCTTCAGTTGAGTATCACTTGCTTTACCATAGGCAATACAACCATAATCAATAACTGAACGTTATTGTATAAACGGTTTTAACACTTATATGTGTTCAGTATACACGTGATAATGATCACGTGAATCGTGAATAAGCGCGGGAAATATAATATATTAATTTTGTCATTTTACCAGCTCGCTTAGATCTGTAAAGATTATAAATAAAGCAATTGTTTATTTATTATACCTACATTTGTCCGAGTATAGCTCCGAGGAGGTCATTACATTTGTTCGGACACAGGTTTCCAGAGGTTTTTCAATCAGTATTGTTTTTTTTATCTCTGGTTGTTCCTGTCTGGCAAGGTCGCTGTTGAAGGAAAAAAAAAAGAAAAAAAAAAAACACATGCATCAGCCAATACGGCATTTTTGTGTAATATATCAAGCTTTGTAATTATATGCCTTGTTATGAAATTATTTTTATTATTATGTAGTTAATTGTGTCGTTATATTTACTTATTTGTTAATTTATATTGTAATTTGTATTTATATTTTTTTCAATGTTGGAAATAAACTGCGCTGCTCTTACGATTATGAGCTGTCGGCAAATTAAAGCCTTGTTTTAATTTAGTGAATTATATAATTGATAAAGAGTATACAGAGATAGGAAAGTAGAAAAGGCAGTGAAGTGTAATTATTAGTTATAGTACTGTGAACTGAATACATTTAAATACAATTAAAACCAATTTAATTTAAAACCTTTAACAAAATTACAAACAGGATATATGTAATTCATTTTCAAACTTTTACAAGGGAAATTCATCATTGATTTTTAATTGTTGCTACTTATATTTATGTAAAAGATCAATCAATAAAAGCAGGAAAAGGAAATGTACAATAACTTACTAAAAAATAATTAGAGGAAATGTTACTCTTTCCTTATGAGAATATTGACCGGTTTTCTAGATTCCACGTGTTGATATGCACATATATCAACACTCTTAATGAGAGTTAG
The DNA here is from genome assembly GCF_000327385.1 of Lottia gigantea. Lineage (NCBI taxonomy): Eukaryota > Metazoa > Mollusca > Gastropoda > Lottiidae > Lottia > Lottia gigantea. The sequence goes on from NW_008710397.1 coordinate 1,402,923, forward strand.
CCACAGCATTATATGTGCCTACTTCGGTTTAATAAACTTATATTTCTTAAGAACTACAAATGTATGCTTAAAGGGACAACTTTTCTTTGTATGACACAGAGGCGGAGCCAAAAGGGGGCAGAGGAAATTGTTCAGCACCAAAGCACCAAAGGTAGACTAAGAAGTGTCCTGAATGGCCCTATCAGTTGGTTGAGGACTAGCAAAGTTGTTGAGAGCGTTAGAATCTTGAGGTCATTTGATTGGTAAAATGTTGATTTTTAATCTCATTCTGCATAAATGAAAATCTGGTGACCTTGAGTGCTTTTTAGGCCAAGATCGCGTAATATGTATTCGGCTCCGGGTTCCCACATTAGAAAATATCCAGAGAAATGACACCATGACTCTCCACTATGGCTACAACCTTCTAATATCAACAAATGGATGAAATGTTAGATATCTCAATTGAAATTCTTTAACTGTGAGTTGGAAATATTCAAACTGAAATTCTAAAAAGCTTGTTTTTGTAATAAGAGTGAGGGAGTTCAAGAATATTGTAGAATATAGGTTTGGTTAGTGTACATTACTCAATGAAAATTGCATAATCCATTAAAACTTGCCAAATTCTTGTCAAATTTCATACGTTCATAAGATAAAAGTGATTGTTAGTTTGCAATATATTGCTCTTGAAATGCATAATTAAATTGGTCGTTATAAAATCATAGAACTGTGTCAGTATATAGGTCTATGATACAATGAAGTGAAGAGACTGAATATAAAGGGAGACTACACTACTCCCTTGACCGAAATTAAAAAATCAGACTACAACTAAAGTATGGTTTAAAAATAATATCACCATGTAGGTGGGTAAAACTATGAAAATAACAAATTTCCTGCAACAAAACATACGATCAATATGAATTTTAATCAGCCTTATTGTGGTATATATTGAAAGCATTATTGTGGTAAATATTGAAGGCCTTATTGTTGTAAATATTGAAAGCTTTATTATGGCATATATTGAAAGCCTTATTGTGGTAAATATTGAAAGCTTTATTGTTGTTAATATTGAAAGCCTTATTGTGGTAAATATTGAAAGCTTTATTGTTGTTAATATTGAAAGCCTTATTGTGGTAAATATTGAAAGCCATATTGTTGTAAATATTGAAAGCTTTCTTGTGGTAAATACTGAAAGCTTTATTGTGGTAAATATTGAAAGCTTTATTGTGGTAAATATTGAAAGCCATATTGTTCTAAATATTGAAAGCTTTCTTGTGGTAAATACTGAAAGCTTTATTGTGGTAAATACTGAAAGCTTTCTTGTTGTAAATATTGAAAGCTTTCTTATGGTAAATATTGAAAGCTTTATTGTGGTAAATATTGAAAGCTTTCTTGTTGTAAATATTGAAAGCTTTCTTGTTGTAAATATTGAAAGCTTTCTTGTGGTAAATATTGAAAGCTTTCTTGTTGTAAATATTGAAAGTTTTCTTGTGGTAAATACTGAAAGCTTTATTGTGGTAAATATTAAAAACTTTATTGTTATCGTGATTTTGGTATTCCAAACAACTTAAACTTGTTGATATGGATACAAACCAATAAAAACAAAACTACATTAGATGAATGAATTACAATGCATAATTGGTAAACCATAATGACATAATAGCATTAAAGATGGATTCCCTGTTTCAAAATTTATAAAGATGAAAATGCTAATACTTAAATGAATAGAAAATAGGTGTTCTAATTTCTTGTCCATGATTAATTCATAATTAGCAAAATTAGACAATTTCCCACAAATTTCCAATAAGTTACTGATCAAGAAATGTCAAAAAGTCTTTTTTTGTTTATACAAATTGTAATAAATACAAATTAACAAAGACTAAAATACGCTTTACATCAATTTAGCCAGTTTTGGCCTTCAGTTCACTAAAACACTCTTTCCTTTATCTTTCAAGATATTTCAGGTTACTTTTCCTTGGACATCTTTAACTTGATTGACAGTCTAATTACAAATAGATTACAAAAAATTGTAATCTTATCCAATTATGGTATATAGTCCATATTCACGCGTCTTTTTTGAGACACTGAAAGCGAGGTTCATAACGCAAATTTCATCATCCATTGATAAGATGGCGACGTCATATGAATGAATAGACAATGTAACATCACTAAACGTCCAATCAACAGTGAGAAAAGGGCCTTAAAACTGCCATTTCTCAGAAATATCTGAAACTATCATTAAGTAGCTTAATCAATTCCAAATTTAATGATGTAAAATGAGGGATTGGAGAAAGAGGCTTTAAAGATGTCAAGGTGGCGATTTACTACAGTGACACGCTGTTACCTTTGTGTGTTTGTGTTATGAGCCTTGTTCTGGATTCAACATGGCCGACACGTAAATTAGGTCTATGAGAGGTCATCAATCCAGTCTTTCAAATTCTTCTGAAAGCACCATCAAGTCTTATCACTTCTCCATTCAACATTGGATTATCAATTATAGACACCACACAATCCACAAATTCCTGAGGATGACCATACCGTTTAGGTGACACAGTTTTACTATACATGTATTTTCTAACAAAATCAGGAAAATCCATCAACTGTGTATCAAATAACCCTAAAAAACACAAAGAATTGAAAGAGAACTGAACACACGTCTTAGGCCAGACCAATTTATTTTCTTGTTTTATGGATTTTTTCTGGAAAAAATAATTTCACGTGTAAAGAACTCTTTAGGGCGATACTGAATAATATTGAGTTATTGCCCTTGTTCTTGAAAGTTGTTCAATTTCTAGCCCGTGAAAACTCTAGAAAGCAAATATTCAACCTTCAGCGTGGTACTGATTAATAAAACCAAGATTTCTCAAAATCTGGCAAGAATCAAGAACGAGGTCAATAACTCCTATGAAACAATTTTTGATTTTTTTGATAGGGTTCATCCTTGGGTGTTAACACTCACAGCAAATTGCTTCAAAATCTTTCAAGAGTTGTGCCTTCGCGGGTGTTTACGAGATAAACATTGTCAAACGCATTCTCATGAACAGGGGCAATAACACATACTGAATATTTTTTTATTTTTCCGATTTTCAATTGGGTTTATCCTTGGGTGAGTTTTGTCAAAATCAGTCAAGAATTGTGCCTTCTAGAGTGTTTACAAGCTAAAAATTGAATGCGTTCTCAAGAATAGGGGCAGTAACTCCTACTAAATACTTTTCGATTCTTCTTATTTTCGATAGGATTCATCCTTGGGTGATTACGAACACTCACACCAGGTTTTGTCAAAATCCGTCAAGAATTGTGTCTTGTAGAGTGTTTACGAGCAATTGTGGACAGACCTACAGACTGACATGGGTGACGGCAATATACGTCCCCCATTTAATTGAATCAAAATAAGTGAGAGAATACCTTGTTGAGCCAGAAACCAAAATGGGATTTGGAAGATAAATTGATGATTTACCTGCAGCTATTGACACTACTCTTATTCCTTGCTTAGCTAAATCTCTAGATAAAGGTAAAGTCATGCTGTTTAGTCCACCAGCACAACCAGAATATACACATTGTCCAAAGTTTCCATCATAACCTGTAGCACTAGATGCATTTATGATTACACCACGTTGACCGTCTGAGGTGGGTTTATTTTTAGCCATCAACTCCACGCTTAATCGTATCACGTTAAATGTTCCTGCTATATTTGTCTGAAATGAATTGGATAATACTTAGTTCAAAAAAATGTATTGCAACATGACGTGTATCGTATCATGAGGTCGTGTATAGATACTTGATGATACCTCACGTTCCATAAAAATTGAGAATTTATATAAATTGGTGAATGTAATCACAAATTTTCCTTAGTGACTTAACTGAAATTGTCGTAACGATTGTATCACAATACGTATCGTATCCTAAGTCTTGTATTACAATACCGGTATGTGTCGTATCCTTACTCTTGTATTACAAAATGTATCAAATCTAAACTCTTGTTTTACAATACGTAACGTATCCTTATTCTTGTATTATAATACATATTGTATCCTAACTCTTGTATTAAAATATGTATCAAATCTTAACTCTTGTATTAAAATATGTATCAAATCTTAACTCTTGTTTTAAAATATATATTGTATCGTAACTCTTGTATTATATTATACGTATCAAATCTTAACTCTTGTATTACAATACGTATCAAATCTTAACTCTTGTATTACAAAATGTATCAAATCTTAACTCTTGTTTTACAATACGTAACGTATCCTTATTCTTGTATTATAATACATATTGTATCCTAACTCTTGTATTAAAATATGTATCAAATCTTAACTCTTGTATTAAAATATGTATCAAATCTTAACTCTTGTTTTACAATATATATCGTATCGTAACTCTTGTATTATATTATACGTATCAAATCTTAACTCTTGTATTACAATACGTATCAAATCTTAACTCTTGTATTACAAAATGTATCAAATCTTAACTCTTGTTTTACAATACGTAACGTATCCTTATTCTTGTATTATAATACATATTGTATCCTAACTCTTGTATTAAAATATGTATCAAATCTTAACTCTTGTTTTACAATATATATCGTATCGTAACTCTTGTATTATATTATACGTATCAAATCTTAACTCTTGTATTACAATACGTATCAAATCTTAACTCTTGTATTACAAAATGTATCAAATCTTAACTCTTGTTTTACAATACGTAACGTATCCTTATTCTTGTATTATAATACATATTGTATCCTAACTCTTGTATTAAAATATGTATCAAATCTTAACTCTTGTATTAAAATATGTATCAAATCTTAACTCTTGTTTTACAATATATATCGTATCGTAACTCTTGTATTATATTATACGTATCAAATCTTAACTCTTGTATTACAATACGTATCAAATCTTAACTCTTGTATTACAAAATGTATCAAATCTTAACTCTTGTTTTACAATACATATCGTATCGTAACTCTTGTATTTCAATACGTATCAAACCTTAACTCTTGTTTTACAATACGTATCGCATCCTAAGTCTTGTATTACAATATGTATCAAATGTCAACTCTTGTTTTACAATACGTATCAAATCTTAACTCTTGTTTTACAATACGTATCGCATCCTAAGTCTTGTATTACAATACGTATCAAATCTTAACTCTTGTTTTACAATACGTATCAAATCTTAACTCTTGTTTTACAATATGTATCGTATCCTAACTCTTGTATAACAATATGTATCGTGTTGTGGCATGATTAGCAATACCCAGCACCGGTAACAATATTCATAACAAAATATATATGACAAAATGTGCTCATCCATACCAAAATAATGTCCTGGAAAAAATTGTCAATGAAAACTGCGGGCAGGTCATGTGCCTTTGACAGATTACTACCTTCTTCCTTCGGTGAAACTTGATAGTAACCACTCAGTGATCTTATTATAGCCAATGTGTATTTAAAAAGGGACAGTTTCACTCTGTTTGTCCAATCGTACCTTAGTCTCAGAACCAGAAAGTTTTTAGTTAAGCCAATCAAAAATAGTGTTCACAGCTCACAGTCAAAATTTGAGCCTTCAAATAAATGTGTGTCCAGAATTATCCACGTTTTAAAGTTAAAATGACGAGTAGTCTTTTCTGGAGATTTTAAAAATACATATATTGGAACATAAAGTGAAATTCCTACTTTGAGATATTTTTGAAGGAATTATGAAATTTTGTACATTTCTAGTACGTCTGAAGGCTATATACATATTCAAGACCCAAATCTACTTCCAAAAACGCTGGCAAGTTTACAATTTTTTCATAAGGAACAGAGTATTTTTAATCCATAGTTTTTATATCAGATTCAAAATAAATCTATATATCTTACCATTATGGAGTTTTCAAAGGCCTCTAGATTGATCGGTTTATTTTGATTAAATTTATATACTTCACTTGCATGTACTACTCCTGCACAATTAACCAATACATCAAGATGTCCAAATTTCTTCTCTGTTATTTTCAAAGCATTTGATACATCATTTTCAGATTTCACCTTGATCAAAATATCAAAAAGCAATCACAACGACATGCAGCTATTCTTTTTGGTAATCTTATTAACATTAGACCACACTTTTGTTCCATTTTTTATTGACTTTTATTTTCAATTTAGTCAATTCAGTGAGGGTCTAAAGATGGCCCTCTTGAACACAGTGTGAGTTCATCAGCAGATTAGATCAAAAGGTTATGTTCAAAAGGCAGTCTTTAGACCCTAACATAAGTGGCTCTATTTAAAATAAAAGCTAATAAAAAACGGAACGACTGTATTTGTGCAAATCTGGGACAAAAGTCAAAATAAAGAATTTCAGTGTTGACAAAAAGTTGAACACTGCTCAAAATTAAGAAAACTATAAACCAAAATCTAGACAAAATGTGTCCAGTAACTCAATTGAAAAATCTGGCTGTTAATTTTTTAATTCTAAAACTATTTAAAAGGTTTAAATAAACTTTTTAAGTTCGTTATTTTTTTGTTGGTAGTACTACTATGCAGATTTAAGTAAAATTAATGCCTTATTGTAGAGAGATATGTCTCCTATGTATTCTAAAGGTTTCAACTATAATTATCTTTAAAAGGACCAACACCAAACAAGTATTCTAAGTAAATAGCATATTTTTAAAAAAATTTAAATTTAAGACATTTTGAAAATTTTGCATACTGCCTCTTTAAAAAAAAACCTGTTTATTCTTATACACTGAGAGAAAGGTTTATACAAAGCTGGTAGTTGGTATTGTAAACTCAGCTGAACTATGGTTTGATCATAAACTGAAAGTTGTATAGAATTACAGGAACCACAAAAGATTTTCAGGAATCAAAGTGGTGCAAACAGAAGCTATAAGCTTCCCTGATACACATACAAGGAAAAAGAAACCTCTTACAACACTTACATCAGTTGGTACAAATAAACAGTTTTGTTCACCCAGTCCTTTGGCTACTTGTTCACCCAAAGTTGTATCTATATCACATAAAACAACTTTGGCACCTTGTTTAACAAATCTTTCTACTGTTGCTTTTCCTAATCCTGATGCACCTCCTGTAACTATACCAACCAGGCCCTGAAACAAATCTCAAATATATTATACCTGTTACTATACCAACCAGGAAACAAATCTCATAGACATTAAAACCCATATACAGTCGAGTAACCTAATTTCGTGGAAACCTATTATTCGTGGATTTCCGGAAAGGATTAATAATTTACATGAGCGACCTTGCGCGACCTCCGCATTAGTTTGTTTTAATAAACATATTGGTTTTCTCTACAATATCAGCTAGTAGAGTGAATCCTGTAGTTTCAATCAAGGTAAAATGTATTAATGTATACTTTGACAAATACAAAATGGCGGATTTCACTTATTACCAAACGTCACCATTTTTTATCGGCCGAATTTCCTTATAATCCCAAGCGGTAATCGGAATTCCAAGTGTCGTCTGCTAGAATATATTCCAACGAATGAAGTCACGTGATCAACTAGCGGATTCCGTGTCAGCAGAAAATTTCTATGGAACACAAAGTGGACCATATTCTTATGTTGTTTCAGTGACTTTTAGCAATAAATCACGCTACGTATCATATTTTGTCAGTCTCTATTTTTTTTTTTAAATCGTGGTTCTTTGAAGGAATTGTCACTAGTTATAATGAATTGATATTAAAGATAAATACTAAGAGAAGTTAATTATACCACCCGGTATCCATACAACGTGTTTTTCTCGACTTATTTATAGATCAAACATTGTACACGAAAATAGGTGACGCATTCTGCCGCCGTTCCCGAGTTGGTTGCTCATGAAATATGAGTCAAAGTGAAGGATTCATTAAGAAAATCGAAATAAACCAATTTTAATTATTTTGTAGAATATCTGAGGAAACATCTAAGACATAAATTTT
>NW_008710397.1:1410877-1417543 GCF_000327385.1 Lottia gigantea
ATTTCGATGGAGCACTAAGATCAAAACTTTAAATGAAGTATGACACATACAAATAATTTCAAAGAATAACTGAAATAGAACGGATATAATTCTTTTATTATACCTTTAACACTGTAGAGGCCATGCTGGATTAGTTTACGTGTTCGAGATGCTCCATATTCCAAGAACTTGACAGTAACCATTAATTCTTTTATAGTTTACTAAAACACGGATTACGCATAAACGATCCTCAACGTAATTCGACAATACGGAGAAAACATTCTTTTATAAAGTATAAGGATTTCCATCCACAACCAAAGCATAAGCCAAGGGGCTTTATGGATAATATACCACAGTAGTGTGCCAGCGACACCGTACGAACGCAGTTACTAAGATCAACATGGCGTCCTCCATTGGAACATTGAAGGTGAAAACATTTCTCTTTTCGTCTTTAACTGAAGTGTATTTCTAAAGTGTGAGAAACTGAAGCTCAAACTCTGGAATAATATGGTCAAGACCCATTACGAAGTGAAATTACAGGCACATCCAAATGTGTCATGTTGAATTTCTGGAAAAATTTATTCTACAATAATCATTTCATCATTTTTTTATGGATGACCATTGTCGCCAAATTATAAGCCAATAATTATTTATTGGAAGAAAATGATGAGATTCAGAATATTAAGGTAGCCTTTACTTACAACACATTGTATAGGAAATGAAAGATATAAACTTACAATCTTACCTTGCCCAATCTTTTGAGAGGCATTCTATGACCAAATTTAAGCCGTTTTGGATCGGTGCCATCCCTTTCTATGATGATCTCTCTATTATTGGCACTAATGCCTGAACAAAATAAAAGGTTTTTGATTTTTATCTGTTATTTTTATGAGAATTGTAATAGCAGTCTCAAAAGAGTACTTATAATATCTGAGTTGATGAAAATATAGATATGAACGCACATTATGTCTTCAAAATTGGTTTTCAAAGAGGCCCATTTTCGCCACAGGGCTGGGTTGGTATAATGACAGCTGTGGTATATTTGAGATTTGTTTCAGGGCCTGGTTGGTACAATGCAGGGTTGTTTATTTATTTTCTTGTCAGTTGGATATTTTTCAATGACTCAGAAATTTGATCTCAATTCTCCTTGAGAGAAGGTCTATTATATCATAGCCTACCGCACAGGTATTGTTATGATGTTTGGCCATACTATACTATACTATACAGGTATAATATATTTGAGATTTTTTTCAGGGCCTGGTTGGTTTAGTAACAGGCGGTGCATCAGGATTAGGAAAAGCAACAGCAGAAAGATTTGTTAAACAAGGTGCTAAGGTAGTTTTATGTGATTTGGAATCCTCTGAAGGAAAACAAGTTGCCAGTGGTTTAGGAGATGACTGTGTATTTGCTGCAACAGATGTAAGTAAATATAGGCTGAGCTGTAATCTATGTAATTGAAATTAGATTGTAATTTCGTATCTTTTTGCAAGACTAAAAATATCAGAAAGCAAAAGAGATACAAAATGATAATCTAATTTTAATTTGAGCTAAAATGGGAATGGTAGATTTTTCAATACTCGTCATTAAAGGTGCACTCCATATGTTTGTAGGTCGAAAAAAATTTTACACACCAAAATCCAAAGAAATGTGTCCCTTAAAGTATCGGAATGTTTTAACTAAAAAAATTCAGATGTTAATATTTAAACGTCAAAACTGTTTAAAAAGTAGGTAAAGTTCTTTATGCTTTTTGGAAACTGTTAGAAAACTACTGTACAATTTAAGTAAAATAAGGGCCTAAAAATTGAAAAATATGTCTCCGATGTATTCTACTAAAGGTTTCAACTAATAATAAACACCAAAACTAGTTTAAAACTGCTTAATTAACAATTAGTAACGTCTGTTTTTAATTTTTAATTCAGTTTGATCAAGTAGATACATAGATAAAGTAAATTATTTGGTCCTTTTTTTATTCCAAAGATTGTTTGTGTTACAGGTGACCTCAGAAAATGATGTGGTAAATGCTTTAGAAATAGCTAAATCAAAATTTGGTGGACTAGATACAGTGGTCAACTGTGCTGGTATTGGAATAGCTAAAACAGTATACGACTTTAAGAGAAATAAGCCACATAGTTTAGAAGACTTTAAAAGAATATTAGAGGTATTTTGACTATCAAACCACCAAATCAGATCATTTATGTTTTACGATAAGGAGACACCAAATTTCCCAATTTGGCTGTTATTTCAGCTTAGAAACTTTCAGCAGTGATGAATGGAGTGATTCGTTTTGTCTTGGCATTTTAATTTCAATTTTACTTCGAATCCACATAGCTTGCAATGTCTTGTTTTTAACAGCTTTGTTTACAAACACCTAAGGTCCTGAACAACCAGACTCGGAATGACCAAGTGACAAGCAATCATTTGAATTCTGTGACATGTTGCACAATGCTCTTAGTGTTTATAATCCTTGGGAGACAAACTTAAAGGGACAGGTGTGCCATTTTGGGGGGTTGATTTTGGTCTTGAATGTATGTAATAGTCTTAAGAAGTACTAGATATGTACAAAATCACATAATTCCTTTAAAAATATTTCAAACTAGGAATTTTACTCACTATTTCTATATATGTTATGTCTATATATCACAGAGTATCTTAAATTAACAAGTTGCTATCTTAACATTCAAAGGCAGATAATTCTGGACATACATGGAATGAAAGGCTCAAATTTCGACAGTGAGCTCTGAACACTATTACTGATTAGCTCAACTAAAAAATTCCAGTTTCTGAGACTAGTATGATTGGTCAAAAAATGGCCTACCTGTCCCTTTAATGATAATCTTATTGCAGGTAAATGTTGGAGGTACATTCAATGTAACAAGACTTGCTGTTGGGTTGATTAACGCCAACGAACCAAATTCCAATGGCCAAAAAGGAGTAATAATTAATACTGCCAGTGTGGCAGCTTTTGATGGACAAAGAGGTCAAGCTGCATATGCTGCTAGCAAAGGAGCAATTACTTCCATGGCTTTACCATTAGCGAGAGATTTAGGACGTCAGGGAATTCGTGTCATGACTATAGCTCCTGGTAAGTATGATTCTGATTCTAAAAAGAAAACAGAGATATATTTTACAAGAATAATTTCAATCTAATAGCTTCAGACCTATCTTTTAAAACGATGGGTGTAAATTTTTTTAGTATTTTGATTGAAACAATAGTTAGATTAGTATGAAGATGAACACTGAGGGAGATATAAAAAAATGTCTAGTGTTAAAGATGGGTACCCTTATTTTCATTTTTGAAAATAAAAATGCTAATACTCAGAGGTGTTCTAATGACTTGGAAAAATACCAGAATGTCTCACGTGTCCATAATTAATTCATAATTAGCTAAATTAGAAGAGAAATACCAACAGAATTCCAATGAGTGACTGATTAAGAAAGGCCAAAAAGTCTTTTTTTGTTTATCCAGTCTGTTCATACATGGACATTTATGATTGGTTAAAACTCTCAATTATGTGCAATGAGAACATAATGATATGATTAAGAATACATGATAATTCATTAGAAACACCAATTAATCAAATAGTTTAATTTGACACTGAAAAATAAGGAACCAATCTTTAAGGGAAAATATTCAATGAAACGATTCATTTAAGGTAGGGATTATGTTTCTGTACGGTAAATGGTAGAAAAGCGTCTGAAGAGGAGATGGTTGTGACAAGCATTAGCCACCTTCTGTTTTACATACTATTATAGAGAGAGTCGTCTATTGATAGATACAGATGCCTGTTGTGATATCCACTTGAACCTAAATCGCCTAGCCCTTATAAATGAATTTTACAAACTATACTATTTCATTCTTTTAGGTTTATTCAAGACTCCTCTTTTAGAATCCTTGCCAGAGGCAGCCATCCAACAACTTTGTTCCTATATACCATTTCCTTCTAGACTGGGACATCCAGATGAATATGCTCATTTAGTACAGACTATTATAGAAAATCCAATGTTAAATGGAGAGGTCATACGATTAGATGGAGCTTTGAGAATGCAGTAAACTTATGAATTGTGATATTAAAAGGACCAGAGTGCTATATAGTAGGTTTGCAAGTCATTTAGGCACAAATATTCTAGGCACAAGTCTGTTTAGGCACTTGATCAGTTAGGATGAGGACATTTAGGCACAGAGGTATTTGCACAACTTCAATTAGGCACATTATATATGCACTCACTTTTTAGGTTTCAAATGTGTTAAAAATATTAAGATTAATGTTGAATATGAGTGTGCCTAAATGAATATGTGCCTAACTGACAGAGTGCCTAAAAAGAGTGTGCCTAAAGTACTGTGTCTAACTGAAGTGTTTGTGCCTAAATGACAGTGAATCACTTAGTCATATAAAAACTACAGCGGTGGGACGGACATTTGGAAGTTTAGTGATAGATGTTTTCATATAAGCTTAATGTGTTTCATCCGCAGCATATTTCTTTCTATATGGACACACACACTTGCTAAACTAGACTAAAGATTCTTATTCACATCGGCTACCCCTGTCATTTTTCATATTATAAAGGACATCTGGATGGTCTACAATTAAATCAAACAAAATAGGATCAAGTATGAAACTGAACTATAATCAAATATAATTGGCAGTGCCACATGTGTCTACATTGTAATAAAATAGAAAATAGAATAGATGCTAATGTTATTTTTCAGAAGTTAAACAGTATATTTTCGATGCTACTCTAAAACAGGGTTTGAACCACTGCAGTTTACTATCAAAGCTTTGAAACTAAAAGTATTATTTATTTACTTCTTGTGTTCGCATTATTAATATGTAGTCATGTACAATAATCAAATTAACTTTGTTTTCCTGTTAATATACAGGCAGCCAAGCGCTTACCAGAGCTTTATGGAGGGAGCCACCGTGGCTCAGTCAGTTTAGACACTTGCTGGCTTACCTGAAGGTCCGAGGTTCAATCCCGGCAGAGGTCGAGATAGTGCCTTCGGATTTTTCAACCTGGTTTCCCCCTGTCAGTGATTCAGGAAAGAGGGGCTGGAAAAAGTGTCTAGTCGTTCGATGGGACAAGAAACTGAGGCCCAGTGTGCTACAGACTGTGCACGTTAAAGATCCCTCGACAGTTGGAAATCGAAAAAGAGCAGGCTGTCCTGGCAAAATTTCCCTCATTGCACCCTGCATGGCATTGCCCGTCTTCATTAGCCCACATGGTGCAGAAAATTAGGATGTAAAACTCCATTTCATTTTAGACAAAGCTGCAAGTGAGTGTATATTACCTTGCCTAGCAAGCTATTTTTGTTTGATTACACAGTGTAGCTCTGTTTAATGTGCAACTTTTGCTATGTGTTTTTCAACTCGGAAGCCTTATCACTTTCACAATGTCAAGCTATATCAAACTTAGTACTTCAAATCGCGTCATTTCCAATCTTCCAAGATACAAGAATAATGGCTATTGTAGTCAAGGTATAAAACAGAGTTTGCAATATCTTGACATTGACCTTGTTAAGATGTCCTATCAGAGAGTCTGTTTTAAATGAAATTGACGAACTATAGAATCAATTTGAATATATTCTAGACTACAGTGTGAACAGGTTGTTTTTATGTTCTTGTGGTGAAACATCTTTAAGGAAATCTGGTAAACTTGTCTTCCGTCTCCGAGGAACTACATGAGTAGTGCCTAATATCCAAAATGTTTCCATGACACCTTTACCCTGAAATTAAAAACATTTGTCTTCATCATCTTCATCTTTAACTGAATGTGAATTTTAAATTCATTTTAGGCACTCAAATTTCAGTTTATAAAGCCCTTTAGAAACATTAAAGGGACCGATGCGCCATTTTGGGGGTTGATATGAGTCTTGAGTATATGTAAATAGTCTTCAGAAGTACTAGAAATGTACAAAAATGGCATAATTACTTCAAAAATATCTCAAACTTTTCCTATTTTTATAGATGTATTTTCTGTATATGCAGTGTCTCAAGGAAAGACGACTCATCTTTTTAACTTTCCCTCTAAAATCCATATTAGATGAAAGTGCTGGTTGTATATTTGGGCAGTAGTGGCGTTTCTCGGAATCATTAGGTTGAGGGGTCGAATATGTATCACAGAGTTGTCATTTATGCAACAAGCATCAGGAATTTGAAAAGAAATTTTAAATTGGAGGGGGTTTGGAAAGCCAGGCCAGTCGCATGTTTTTGATACTGGTGCCTTTTAAAGCTCAGATTCCGAGGTCCGTAGTTTTTTTTTTCAGAATTAGGGTTCCCCTACAATGCAACAAAAACGCAGGGCGAATATAAAACGGGTTACCACAACTGACATGTTGAATAGCCAACTGAATGTAATGTAAGTAAGTTTAAAGGGACAGTTGCGCCATTCTTTTTGACCAATCATACTCTAGTCTCCGTAACATGAATTTTTTTAGCTAAGCCAACCAGTTAACCGTCGAAATATGAGCCTTCGAATCCATGTGTGTCTAGAATTATCCGTATTTGAATGTTAAATTGACGACTCGTCATTTTACGATACTCTGTGCTATAGAGAAAAGACATATATATATATGTAGTGAGTAAAATTCCTAATTTGGGATATTTTCAAAGGCATGCGATTTTTGTGCATTTTTAGTACCTCTGATGACATATATTCAAGACTCAAATCACCCCCACCCCCCCCCCCCCA
>NW_008710397.1:1417929-1432026 GCF_000327385.1 Lottia gigantea
CTCCCGTCCACAATTTCTCGTAATCACTTTAGAAGAATAAAATCTTGTCGGACTTTGACGAAATTTTCTTTAAGTGTTTGTAATCACCCCAGGATGAACCCTATTGAAAATCAAAAAAATGTTTAATATGAGTTGTTGTCCTTGTTCTTAAGCTACACTGTAGAAGGGACATTTATTTACGAATTTAGACGAAACTTGGTGTGAGTGTTTGTTATCACCCAAGGCTGAACCCTATCGAAATAAAACTGAATTATTGCCCTTGTTTTTGAATACACGCGTTCGCTTTTTAGTTCGTACACACACTAGAAGGCACAACTATTGACGAAATTTGAAGTGAGCGCACACACAACGGCAATTACTTTAAAGCCGTTCATCCAATTATTACCAATGTCGAACTTGGTCGAAATCCCATTAGTATATACATGCATACCAAGTTTCATCAAGATCGGATAAAATCTGTAGACTCTATTGTGCATACAAGCCAAATTTGACGCGATTTTATTAAGTCAAGGGCAATAACTCTGAAACCGAACTCGATCGAGATCTCATCAATATATACATTCATATTAAGTTTCAGTAATATTGGTTAAAAATTGTAGTCTCTATTGTGCCATTGTGCGACAGTATATACGTTCACATTTCCAAGTGGGCGTAAAACAAATATTATTTTAATATGAGTTATTGTCCTTGTTCATGTTCATTATTCAAGTGCGTTTGATGCCCTTTTCAGTTTTCAGACACTGACCTTCACTACTGGATTCCATTCTTGAGGCGACGTTCACAGTATCACCAAACAGACAATATCTGGGCATCTTTATTCCCACAACTCCGGCAACGGTTGAACCTGAAAAAAATTACTCAGAGGTAAAAAGTATACCTTTCATACCAGAATTGTTTGCTCGCAGCACTTGCCTTTTCTAAGAAGTCTGCTACCCATAGTAAGTCAGCCAAAGTTTGCGAAACATCAGGTGAGTGGCCAAGCAGGGGCCACAAAATTGTCGGGGGAGAGGGCGAGGGGGGTGGCACAGGCCATTCTTTCACTGTGAAAATTTTGAAAAAAAAATTGGAAAGTGAGGGGTGGAAGCCGGGTCTTTTCTGGAGATATGGTGTGTATAATTTATGATGTTTTTGATAATGAGAATTAACGGTCATACTCCCTGAAACCAAATATATTTTTTTTTTTCAAAATTGATCATCACTATCCAAATTAGATGTCCTGATGATAATTTTGGGTTCAAAACAATTATCGACAGCATTGATTAAATTAGCATTGGTAAATCAGAACGATAGCACAATGTTTACATATATTTTTAATCAAATGAAATCAATTTAATAATAAAGTAACATTGTTTTGCGTTGCGAATTGCTTTTAATTACACAACATTTTCTGAAGCTTAATGGACTCATAATGGTGATTAGAAAAAGCTTTTATTGAAAACTTAATGCTTGAGCGATTTTAATTATTGGTTCGCCGTTCACGTTTCGGATACATAAATAGTAAGTAGCTTATACTTGGCGATTTAGGTAATTCTGCACTTTGTAAAAGGGCACACACGTGTACTGGTTAATGTACTGGTAACACGAGTCGGAGGCGATACGGGGGGAGAGGGGCGTTTGCAGAAAAATAGTTTGTACCACCAATTCATTTCAAGAAATTTCAAACTATGATCTTTATACTTTTATTGTATATGTCAGAATCCACAAAATCAATACTACTTCCAAGAGGGGAAGGGGGCACTTATAGCACATGCACAGCGCTTCCTTATTTGAAATCTTAATTGAGCCAGGTTTACGTCCGAAGGGGGGGGGGGGGATAGGGTGAGGGGGGTGTCGAAATATCTTAGATTGCCTGAAAAACTTGCTTTCGGGGCTGCAAGAGGAGGGGGGGGGGGAGGTGATATAGTTTAATGATTATATTGGAGCTGTGCTCTTTGCTCCTTTTAGAAACCCTTTCCCTGAGAAATACACAAAGTCATACAATAATAAGATCTCATTCTTACCACTGTGCATTCCAATTCTTATTTGAAGTTGTCGTTTTGGTAAATGTGGAATCTGAAAGCCTTCGATGGCCACTCGTAAGTCTATGGACATTAAGGCTATTTCACTGGCGTGGTCGACCTGATTTCTATTGGGTAAACCACTAACAACCATGTAGGCATCACCGATAGTTTCTACTTTATATACGTCATATTCATCTATACATTCGTCGAAAGTTTGATATAATTGATTGAGAAAAGTGACCACTTGTAATGGTGTGCTTTCACCCGAAATCATAGTGAACCCCACAATATCACTGAAAAATATCGTTACGCTGTCAAAATGTTCCGCTGTTACTGTTTTACTCATCTTTAATTGCAGAGCTACACTTTTAGGTAACATTCGATACAGCAGAGCATCCGAACGACTCTTTTCTCTGTCCAATTGATTGGATTTTTCCATCGCTTGCGAGGCATATAGTTGAACGGAAGTCGTAAGTGAACGCATCAGGTACACTAGTATTGGCGTAATGATCAAAGCCAGGACAAAAATAGAAATGGATATGAAGAGGTGAAGTTCAGAGTCAAGTATTTCCTCTTCAATTCCAATAATTAGTTTGTTTTTAATGTCGTGTTCGATACTGCGAAATATATTCAAATATTCCGAGATGTTTCTATGAAAATTGGTCCCGGCTTCATGCGATGCTGCAGGGAAATTATTAACAGAGAAAAACTTCGTGAAATTAACGACGCTAGTAAATATTTGTCTGTGCGTCTCATTATTTGTTGCCAGCAAGGTTTTAGCATCTTCAGAATAACTCTGAAAGGAATCCATCCGTTCTTTAGTAATGGCTAGCTCTTCTCTAAGATGAATATACTCCTGCAAAGGTAAACTTCCTTCTTCAAAGAATATAATGCCCAAAGACAGTGTAATTCCAATACTTTCTTCAGACTGGATAATAAACTTATAAGCAACCAAATTTTGCCACAAACGTCCATGTTTCAAATTTTTCACTGCACTCATCAAGCTGTTAAGCAAACATGTATTCGCTCTTGTGTAAAATTTCATGGCCGAGAAGCTTTCATTGGACGTTAAATTCTGATTTAGTAATCGATGGGTTGAGAGATAAGGGACGAAATCTTTTTCTGTAGAATTAATGCAATCGGGTATGTTCTTCGTATCATTAAGAAGCATATCAGTTGTAGTATACGTGTCTATTAAGTACGACGTGTTTCCCGTTTCCATAGCCAAGATGTTGTCGGCTCGTTCTTTCTGGATAGCTTGAATCAAATTGCCATAATCGTGAGCGATTTCCATCTGCTCTTTAGTGTCCTGGAAAGCTTGGGTTTCTTCAATAGCTTGCAAAAGCCATATTGTCGCAAAAGTTACAAGACCTACTAACGGTAACAAAATAAGAGTAAGAACTCTCACCATTTGAATAGTTTTTCCTCTTGAAGATATTGGATCCGCGTAACACACGTTTGATTTCATTTTTACAACTTTAGCTTCTCCTATGACGTTCGTCATAGAGAAGGTGCTCGCATACAGGTCCAATGTCCAACAATTATTTAATTCCCATAAAATAATTGAGATCTCTTAAGAACAAGGTCGAAAACTTACACGGAAAACTTTTCCAACAAAACGTTTGTATCTTACGACGATGTTGCAGTATATCACTATTCGCAGTTAAATCCATGATCTCCAATAATGCAACAAAATTTATTTTTGTAGATACATAAATGTATTTGTTTATGCGACAAAAATCCCTTACAAAGATGTTGGTCCTTTTATGGAGGTACGGTATCAACACGTGTAACAGGACAAACAACGTTTCCTTTGCAGTATTATAATATTGTAACAATAGTTCCAAACTCGTCTCGAAGTGTAGACATGATAATAAGTTCTACGTATCCATCTTCAGTAGCCTACGGACACAGGCTGATAATAGGTCAGTTGTCTGAAGATTGCATATATAGCGAAAAACTCTGAATAACATTTTTTTAAGGTTCTGTTTTGATATTTATAACAATAGTTTCATATTACCAAATAACTAACAAAAGCTTTAGAAATCGTGATTGTGTTTCACAACGGTTACACGGAGCGTTATGAAATCACCACTAATTACAGGAAACTTCTTTCGGCGATGAAAATCGACAAATACCACCAACTTACTTTCTGTCAAAGAACTTATTGAATTGAAGTCATATAAAAATCGTTGAGTCCTTTGACATCTTTTTATCAGGTGTAAACAGAAATCAAACCAGATCGGTATTTCAAACATTAAAAGGTTCTCAGACGATCGTTATTTCCTGAAGAAAAAAATGATTTTTTTAAAGAGACATGTTCATCTAAAATTATGTTCTCGTATACTAATAAAATCTAAATAATATGCTCAATACGTGTAGTTATCCTATCAATTTTCCGAATTGGAAATTGAAATCTTGTTCTCCTGCGATTATGACTGATGACGTCATATAATAAAAACGAGTAACGTCAGTAACGATCGCCAAATCTACGACGTTACGTTTTTGTTTGATTTTGAGAAACGGACGCCGTATTGAAATTGCAATTTATTCTAGCAGCCGGTAAATCAAATATTTAGACGACCATATCCCTTTAAATGTATGATTCACAAGCAAAACTTCTAGGCAGTGACGGAGCAAGTCATTCGAAACTGGGGTACAAATAGGGTCGAGGATGAGATTAAAATTGCAGCAGTTCTAAGACAATTCTCCCAAAGATGTTATTTCAAAAATGCAATGGGTTTTTTTAAAAATTGGAATTGACATATTGGGGCAAAAACGTATAAAACTCATATTTTTTGATTTGTTAGAAATGAAGTTGGGTGAAATTTAGTGCTGGCACGATATATATCGGTGAATCGATGTATCGCAATATGACATGCCACTATACACGTATCGTATCTCAACGTTATGTATCGATACTTGGTAGTCACTGAAATTGTAACAAACTTTTTATAAGACAGTGTATCAACTATATTACCAAATATCACAGTTATAAAGTTATAAATTAATATATATGGAAACTTTAAAGATAAAAGTGTCAATTTTTAACCCGTTACCCCATATCAAGATATGTATGGTATCGTGACCCTTGTATCGCGATATGTATTGTATCGTGACATGATTGACGATACCCAGCACTAATGCGATCGGGAAAACAAACTATTTTTTACGTGAATAAATACACACCTTGTACCTCCCACTGGAGCTGAAACTACTAGGCTCTGTAACTATTTAAATCACCGGTTTTAGTGGAAGTGACACAAGCTACTCTCTCAGATACCATTTTAACGCACTATTCTTGCAATGTCTCGGCACAAATACGCACTTACATTGGCATCAAATGGTATATTGCAGGCTTCAGACAGAAGATTGTAAATCTATAGCAAACTCAAGTTACAAAATACCGTGAAACAATGCCATTATGTAACCGTAGAGCTTCCGGTAAGAACTTGCGTGCAGCAACGAATTATACAAGAGTTTTTATAAACGTGACTTACCTCATAATATACTTGATAAAAACAAATAGTAGAAACTCTGTTTTTTATACACATCAAAATCCCTGAAACTAATTGATTGGTATGGTACTGATTGAAGCAATGGAATGTATGTAAGCACTAAGTTAACTTCAATAATAAATGTAGGCCTACTAAATGTATAATTATGATGAATATCACCTAGTAATTAGAAGGTTTTAAAATACAAGAGGATTACTGATAGAATTGTCTTCAGCAAACCTTAATTAATATGATGGTGACTGATAAATAATACGATCAGACCAGTAATATGTTGGCGAGACTCAAAATGCGCTTCGAACGCGATTCAATGGCCATCGCTATGATATAGTGCATGGCAAGGATAGACCAATTGCGAATCACTTCAACCTTCCCGATCATTCCATTGATGACCTTCTCATCATGCCTATAGAAACAGTTTCTACATCACCTAGCATGAAACCTAAGCTTAGACGTCTACAACGCGAAAGTTATTGGATCGATCAACTGCAGGCTGTGAGGCCAAATGGACTCAACATTCAACATGATAACCAGATAATACCCTTTATAACGACATTTGATTCTACAGCTACCAAAGCCTCCATAATAGTCAAACGCCATTACTCGGAACTTCAGAACAAATTTCCCACAAAACGTTTGGTTGTAGCTTACAAAAGAAATCAAAATCTTAGCAATTTCCTCTTTCACGGTAGACTTGAACCATTGAACAATGTCCATTCATCCTAGGAGCATAGATTTGTTAATATAAATGTATCATGTTCTATCAATAAATTAATCTATTTCTGAGTTAGATTTCAGGGAATACTTATTTCAGGACTGGTGCCATGTCTATATACAGTATATTATATAACATGCAGTGTATGTTTGTGTGTGTGTCTTTTCAACTAAAATCATACTAATGACTAATTAATTTTCACATAATTAATAGACTTATCTATTGCTCTGTGACCTAGGCCAGTGCTTTCATTGAGACTCGTCTCAATACACCCTAACACCAGTTTAAAGTTTTCTTATCACGATATACTTATTTGATTTGATTTATTCATTTTTGAAATGTCTAGCAGGTTAATTGATATTTTTCGAAGCTTACGGTTTTATTTTAGCTTAGTTTATTAACGCTTTATTAAAGATGGGTTCCCTTATTTTCATTTATGAAATGGAACTGCTAATACTAATATGAATAGAAAATGCAACTGTTCTAATGACTTGGAAAAATACCTGTTTGTCTCGCATGACCATGACTAATTCATAATAAGAGAATTGCCAGCAGAATTCGAGTGAGTGACCGATCAAGAAAGGTTAGAAAGTCTTCTTTTGTTTATCCAGACTGTACATACATGGACATATATGATTGGTTAAAATCTCTTTATTATATATGCAATAAGAACATAATGATATGATTAAGAAAACACGATAATTCATTAGAAACACCAATTAATCAAATAGTTTGCTTAATTTGACACTAAAAAAAACAAGGAAAGCCATCTTTAAGGTTAAACCTGTGGTGTTTGCCAGAAAAGATGCTGGTCCGACTTTGCTTTCCCCCACTTTCAAATTTTTCATCTCTTTACATAGCAAAAGAATGACCTCTGATCCCTGCATAATCTTGTGGCCGCTGCCCGATCCCTCACCTGGTGTTTTCTAGAAACGCCACTGGGGAAGGGGAGAGGGGGGGGGGGGCATTTGCTAGAGGTTGAATCCTAAATACGGCAGCGTAATAGGCGCAATCCTCCCATGGAACGTTTGAGAGGGTTCTGCTACGTCAATTTTTTAAAAATAAAATTGATTTGTTGCGTTCTGACCTATATTTTTCTTTTGGGAGGGTGGGGGCTGGGTGTAGTTAGGGTACTGGCACCGACACTGTGGGAACGTTCACGCATCACTTTACAAAAATCTACCTGGTGTTATTAATTTCAGCTTTTAAAGAAATATATCGTTAATCAATGGTAAACTGTTATAATGAGTATTAAATAGACTATATAATTACAAAGCACAGCCTCTCTTTTTACCCGGAAGTCGTTTTTTTTTAAAGTAAGAAAAGGACATTTTCTTATTGAAGAGATTGTATTGTTATAAGTACTGGGCGTGGCTACCACCAGGACCTTATGTAGTGACAATCGAATCCAAATCAATTTAACTAGCCTACTTCTGGGAAAGTAAACCTAGTTAACTATTCTGATGAGGATTTTGTATCCAAAAGACTTGTTGACAGCATGATATGAACTATAATGGGTTATAGTCAATACATCGTATCACGAATACGGGTTTCGACATAGTCTTTACCGCGAGGCAGTATGACGAATGTGGGTGTGGTTTAAACACGATGTGGTCAATTTGGTCCCAACAGTCAAGATAGCTTCAACTTCAGAACTACACTTCTTTGCCACTTTTTGGGCAATACTGAATAATATTTTGTCAAAACCCACAAGAACCGTGCCTTTTAGTGTTTATGAGCTAAAAATTAAAAGCGTTTTCAAGAAAAGGTCAATAACCCCTAAAAAATATTTTTGATTTTTGGATTTTCAATAGAAATCATCCTTAATACTATTGATAATAAACAATTCACCAAATTTCGTCAAAATCCGTCAAGAATTGTGCCTTCTAGAGTGTTTACGAGCTAAAAATTAAATACGTTTTCAAGAACAAGGGCAATAACTCATACTAAATGCCTAGCAACGGCCCTATCTATAGTTGTCTTGGTGAGGATTTTGCATTCAAAACACACGAAGAGTATGTTGTATTCCTGCAATTGAACTTCCAGTGGTCCCAACCTCCATTAGTTTTATATATCAAATTATCTTAAGCCAGTGTCCGTGATTTGGACTAATGGATTGTTTCTCGGATTATATATTATTTCAACCAATAGAATTCTGTAAAACGATTTTCTGCGCGACTCATTGTATTATGTTACTAAACTTCCGCTATGGCCGCCGTAACAAGAGTAGTAAGTTTTCTCTGACCTTTAAAATGTCTTTGATATAAATACACATATGAAAAATACACTGGGAAAGAACTTATTGCCATATAGTATTGTCATTTTCATAAGACGTGTTTTCCCCAAATTCATAGCAGCTCAATTTCTCAATGAATGTTAGATCTTTTGGTCCACTCCAGCCAAACCAAAATTGAAAATAAAATTCAAAAGTTCTGCTTCCACTGCATGAGTGCTTGTTGAGACTTCTGTATTATGGTCCGACCTGTGTCACATAATTTCTGATTAATATTTCTACATTGTTCTACAATTGATATATTGTAATTTCATTTTTGAATGAAATATCACTTCTTGGAGTTTACATTAGATTGCTTCTGGATTAATTGATGCAAAAAAACGTTAGGCCTACTTGGAAATATAATTGTTTAGGAAAGATTTTTCAGTCTGAAGTGTATCATTTTCACACTACTCTTTGGCTATAGGCCCAGGGATGTAATCAAGGAGGGTCATGATGGTTGTGTAACCCACCCAACAGAATTCACAGAAGGTCCACATTTGTTCTAGACAAATAAGACAACTGACACTGCATTACTTGCAACTTACCATGTGCTACTCTGACATGAAACAACTGTAAATCACAAAACTTGCAGGATGTTATTTATAGTTTGGTGTTAAGATGTACTGAGACGAGTCTCAATGAAGGCATTGACCTACTGCTATAACACACATAGTATACAGTACACAAGGCTTTCAACACAATTTACATGACCATGTCCTCATATCCTCTGACAAAAAATCCCCCTAAACCATTTTTTATGCCTTGATCCGCCCAGGAAAAGTTCTCTGAAATTATGATCACAATTTTTTTTTACGTAAGACAGAATTTTTGACTTTTTACGACAAAATATTACACTTAAGATCATCTAAAGGAAGTTCTTACACATGTTTCACTAGCAAACTTACGAAGATCTTAGCTATGAAGGATTTACGCACACAGTCCACAGCATTGTTTTGTTGAATTTACATCTTTTTTCGGAAAATGAATATATTTCATAAAACTCTTAAGTCCCCTAAATACTTATAAAAAGTCTACAGTGGTGAAAATTTGCTAATATTCCCTCAAAATGGTGGTAAGATTTTGAAGTGTGAAATAACGTCACCTTGACATTTACGACGTCATCTTAACTAACGATTGACAGTCAAAAAATTGAATGGTCATAATAGCGAAAATAAGGCAAATTATGCAGGGAAAAGCAGCCAAAATTTCTTAGCGTAAGAATTTCAGTGAAACTCAAACTCAAGATTTTTTCCTACGTAAGGCAGATTTAAGAAAATTTTGAACTTAAGAAATTTAGGGAAACGGTGCCCTGATCTCTAAATGGGAGCCCTCATTTCCCTTTCTTATTTTCCATTACCTACTCACTGTCCATTGCACACCACATCATGTACAAGTACTGAAGCATTCCTATAGAAGAATACCTACCTACTGCTAAATTATTTTGTTAATTGGTTTTTTTTTTTCAGACTGGTCGAACAGGTTTGCTACCAGCAACAAATCCTCACTGGGTAGGTTATTTATTTCCTTGTTTTCATATATTGAAATATATACCACCATATAACCATATCTACAACCATTTTATATTAAGTGGAGGTTCCTTACAGCTTACACTCTTTCAATACGGTATTTGAATATATTAAATTTATTCTAATTTTAGAAATTAACTATACTGTATGAGAAAATATTAGCAACTTTAAGTAAAATGCCACAAGAGGCTGGCTACAGAAAACATACAGAAGCTTTGATTAAAGAAAGAGAACACATTGTAAAAACTGTAAGTATATTGAATGACATCTTCACAATGATGAAGGTTTGGCATCGTCATCTTATAACTTGACTGTAATGTACCTCTTTCTTGTATCACTATCAGCGATTTGATTGGATTTACATCAGTGAATACACTCAGAGTCCTTCATTTCATGCGTAATCCTTCTGCTGAAGCCTGAGGGCTCAGATTGGTTGTATGCGATAGCATATATTCCAATCATAATGCTGAATTCATGAGTTTCAGTGAAACAAGAAAGTGGTATATTGCAGTCAAGGTATAAGACGTAATACCACGACCATTGATGACTGAATAAGGAAACGCTAATATCAGTAATAATATCGTCCTTGTGGTTGGCGTTCCGAACCAACCAGTGCACTTTTAGAATATTGGAAGTAGAAAATGATACAATGCTAAGATTAAAGGGACAGTAGCTCCATTTTTTTAGAGTTCATTTGAGTCTTGATTATATGTAAATAGTCTTCAGAAGTACTAGAAACATACAAAAATGCACAATTACTTAAAAAAATATCTCAGGACACACTTGGATTTCGATGGTGAGCTATGAACTCTGTTATTGATTGGCTTAGCTTAAAAATTCCTGTTTCTGAGACTAAGGTATGATTGGTCAAAAAAATGGCGCAACTGTACCTTTAAGGATGGTAAGTTATCATACTATGGTCCAAAACTAATGTATTTGAATGTAATAAGTAATGATTTCATCATTGTGGAATCCAGATTATTCATGTATAACTTAAAGGGCCAGTAATGGTATGCAAAGTTTTACTTTTCATCAAAAACGTCATCAATAAATTATACCTGAAATTATTTCATAAATATGTTATTTACATCTATATTATCTTCTTGATGAAACTAAATTGGTTTTAAAAGAGTTAATTAAAAAGTATTATTTTATGATTAAGCTTTGTTTGGTGTTTGGCTTTTTAATGGCTTGATATTATTAGTTGAAACTATTTAGACGTTTATAACAGCTTCCAAAAATCATAAACTTAAAAAGCTTACTAAATTAGATTTGGCGTTAAAAAATGAACGGTTGGATTTTTTTTAAGGAAAACGTCAGATACATTATCGAACACATTTCTCTAGATTTTAGTGTAAACATGTAGTTATCATAATTTGGACACAAAAATATTTTACTATCTACAAAAAAGCAGAATGCCATGTTTTCTCTTGCCATGTTTTCTCATCTCATGTTGATATGAATGATAATAATCATTACAAATTAGTTGTCTTATCATTATATTTAATAATATAGTACTATTAGTGGTTTTGTTTTTAAGGAACCTGATGTAGCTAAAGTAGAAGCGAAAATAAATAATGGTCTAATTGAAGAGTTGATATTACAGGTATGTCAAATATTATGAGTAGAGCTGGATTGATTATCGATGGCAGATTATCGAATATTAGGCTTGAGATTCCCAATGCGGAAAGGTCAATGGGTATGGTATCCCCCAAAACATTTGTGAAAAATAGAATTGGTTTGGTTCAAATTTCATGGGAGTACAATTTGGGATAAACAATTATTTAAGTTAGATGGTGTGATACAGCTAAAGATTCATTAGAAAAGAGAAAGCTTATTCCAACATCTTTCATGAAAATTTCCTTCATGCTATGAGTCCTTCAGATTTTTCAACCTGGTTACCCCCTGTCAGTGATGCAGTCGTTCAGATGAGACAATAAATCCTGAAGATCCCTTAACAGTTTGATAGAGTAGTCCTGACAAAATTTCCCTCATTGCACACTACATGACATTGCCCGTTTTTATTAGCCCAATCAAATGCAGAAGAGTAGAAATGAAAACTCAGTTTATTTCAGTTTGTTTCAATATGCTGCAATATTTTTTTTTTTAAATATTCTATTTAAAATTATATTTTTTTTTTAAGTTTCAATTAATTTTATTGATACCAAAATTAATGAATTACTTATTGTAATCTGTAAACTTTCAAATTTCTTTTTCAGGCTAGTAGAGAATTATCATTATCACGTAAAATGTTGGAATGGAAACCATGGCAACCATTAATAGAAGAAGCTCCTACCAACCAATGGAAGTGGCCAATTTAAACATAACTTTACACTGTGTAACATTATAAATGTTTATATTGTGATCTGTGAAAAACAAGAAAACTTCAGATAGTTATGACTTAGAATATATTTAAATGGTGTGAAAAAAAAATTTAAAATAAATAGTAAATTATATTTGATGTCTCTTGTACAACCTCAAAAACAACCTCATAACCTCAATTAATCTGAAACATCTACCTCTCTTCCAGCCTCTGATGAATATTTTGGAGGCTGGAGTAGAGTCAGAAGAAAAGGACCCTGATAAATGGGGATTTTCCACACCTCCTAAGATGTGTTTTCTCTAACATAATGTTAAGTACCTTTAAGATGATTGTAAATTAGTGTTAGGCACATAGATGTATACAATAAATAGCTCTATAGATGGGCATCATCGTAACTTTTGTTTGTTAGTATCACGTGACTCTGTGACCTTTGAACTTTTGATTGCGCACGCAGTTTTAGATGGCCAAAAAAAAAACTTTGATGGAACCATAAACAGGACATAAATGGTTTAGGGAGAAAATGATGGTATGACTGTCATTCGGATGGGGAAATAAACTGAATCCCCGTGCACTACAGGTTATACACGTTAAAGATCGCTGGATAGTTGGAAATCGAAAAAGTGTAAACAAATGCCTTTGTCCTGGAAACATTTCACATTTCACACTGTTTGGCGTTGCCATCTTCATTGGCCCAATAAGGTTGAGTAAAGTAGGACATAAAACTCCATTAATTTTATGGATTTTAAAATCGATTCGGTGACATTCCCATACCTTCTCCTAAGAAGTTGACATGTTTTAGATGTTGTCACTGTGACCTAAGCTATAAATAGAAACGCTGGCGTTTAAAAATAAGGTAAAAATTCAATTCGAATCTAAAGAAAACCCGAATGACCTAGAAAATGGCTCTAAATTGGGTGTCCGGCCAAATTATGCTTAATCACAGCGCATATGAATCTCTCAATACTTCTTAAAATCTGCAAGAAAATGCACTTTTAAACATCAAAATCTATTCTCTGGACAGAAATAAGGTATAATAAGTTAACAAAAATTAGAAATTAAAGGGATATCATTATATTACATGAACTACATCTATACAATGAATCGAGAATAGCGGAGGAAAAGTGATTCGGGGATCCCATTTTCCATTCGAAACAGGCTCAAGCGCAGACTGACTTGAAAATGGACTCGGATGGAAATCATTTATTTTCTGGCTTCCCTTTTAAATTGAAACATCTACTTTAGGCCCATGCTTTAGCTTCAACAAAAAAATGATAGATAAGCATACTAGAATGATCAACACAAAAGTCGTAAAATACCAATTAACGGTTAATTGAAAGACAATAGCCGCTATCCATCCTTATAATCACAATTCACTTGGCTCGTGACATTTACGGCAGGACTGGTATATGTCAGTGGGAGACATTGCTGTCAGTCTTAGAGCTAAGGAAATATATATAAACCCCAAGTTGTAGGGCACAATGCATCACTTGCTAGTTTTCATCTGATAACTATATCCACAGTCCTACTTGCTTACCTCGAAATGGATTCCATCTCTAATCTCCACGTGAACTTGTCCGAGACCGAATTTCGATTCAGAAGAGCCTGTGAACAAGTGGTTTTGCTGAACAACAAATTACAAGATCTTCAAGTTCGATACGATCGAGCAAGACGAGATGAGCTGCGTTCTTTCCGCTACAACATCCGTTTGAGAATGTCTGCTGTCGAAGGTGTGAGAAACGCTTA
>NW_008710397.1:1460128-1461470 GCF_000327385.1 Lottia gigantea
ACTTGATTTCATGTATCGTACATGTAATTTTCTAGTCTAGACATCGGTAAAATACAGAAAACGTGATCAAAACCAACTTTACAGCCAAAATTCATCTCTATAAATTCCATTGTCAAAACGTCATTCAACTGTGGCATTATGATGTCATAAAAGCCGATACAGTAACCCCCTGGTTTTCACCCACAAACACACTTCCTGTCCCATGTTCATGTCCAATTCTCTGTTTAGATGATCCCTGAGATCGGGGCTTGGAACTGCAGAGACGCGCGATGTTGTTTCTATCTTAAAACGTCAATTCTTGTCGTCAAGATTGTGAAGACAGAGATAGAAACCGCCTTTCTGTCCAAAAGACAATACATTACTTACAAGTGTTTGAGTAGCATTGGATCGGTTGAGAATCTGTTAAATAAATTTCGCAAGTCAACGCATGCTTGCTTCTCTGCAAATTCTTCATATGAATGTCGGAGGGGCTTATGACAGTATTTCCACCAAGGGAGTAGCCTGCGCCCCCCTCCCCCCCCCCCCCAAAAAGGAGGACAGTAAAATACTGCTTGCTGGGATATCATGTTTCAGCCAGAAATGAAGTCGGTTTGTTTCGCTGTTTTCAAAGCTAATCCCCGGGTACACTTTCTTGCGTCAACCACTATCAATCAATGAATCGAGAATAGCGGAGGAAAAGTGATTCGGGGATCCCATTTTCCATTCGAAACAGGCTCAAGCGCAGACTGACTTGAAAATGGACTCGGATGGAAATCATTTATTTTCTGGCTTCCCTTTTAAATTGAAACATCTACTTTAGGCCCATGCTTTAGCTTCAACAAAAAAATGATAGATAAGCATACTAGAATGATCAACACAAAAGTCGTAAAATACCAATTAACGGTTAATTGAAAGACAATAGCCGCTATCCATCCTTATAATCACAATTCACTTGGCTCGTGACATTTACGGCAGGACTGGTATATGTCATTGGGAGACATTGCTGTCAGTCTTAGAGCTAAGGAAATATATGTAAACCCCAAGTTGTAGGGCACAATGCATCACTTGCTAGTTTTCATCTGATAACTATATCCACAGTCCTACTTGCTTACCTCGAAATGGATTCCATCTCTAATCTCCACGTGAACTTGTCCGAGACCGAATTTCGATTCAGAAGAGCCTGTGAACAAGTGGTTTTGCTGAACAACAAATTACAAGATCTTCAAGTTCGATACGATCGAGCAAGACGAGATGAGCTGCGTTCTTTCCGCTACAACATCCGTTTGAGAATGTCTGCTGTGGAAGGTGTGAGAAACGCTTATTACGAATACGCTCGCCAAAAAGCTGACAAAGTTCTTTACAT
>NW_008710398.1:0-1674 GCF_000327385.1 Lottia gigantea
TATTTCTATCATGACTGGTTTCGTTACTAACTGTACATCTAGTCAATACAGTCTATAATAGTAAATAAGGTGTGCACATATTCTGAGATATGAAATCATCAAAATCGGAGCTATATGACAAGAAAAGTTAGACTACCTTATATGTGCTTTTGGTCTTTGATATCCTCTTGATATCATATAACCTGGTAGCTTAAAAAAGAAGAAAGTGACAATATATTTACAGCAGGTGTCAACTATGTAATGACTTATTAATAAGGGTAGGTACAGAGTGTTTTTTTTTTTAGGTATTTTAGAGGTGGAGGTCGATACTGGATTGACTCTCAAAGCACAAGCATCAGACCTTTTTTAAAATTTGTATTAAGAAGTTTTCTAAAAGATAGCTTGCCCGGCAGCGCCCAATGGCAGCTTTGCCTTTTAGTGTTTAAGACCTAAATTTGAAAGTGTTTTCAAGAACGAGGTCAATAACTCCTATGAAACAAATTTCGATTTTTTTGATTTTCAATAGGGTTCATCCATGGGTGATAATGAACAATTTCACCAAGTTTCGTAAAAATTTGTCGAGAAATGAGCCTTCTAGAATGCTTATGGGCTAAAAATTGAACACGTTATCAAGAACGAGGGCAATAACTGATACTAAATATTTTTCGATTTTTCTGATTTTCGTGTGCCTAGAGTGTTCACAAGCTAAAACTTGAACGTGTTTTTAAGAACAAGGGCAATAACTCATACTAAATATTTTTCGATTGGGTGATTACGAACATTCATACCAAGTTTTGTCGAAATCTGTCAATAATTGTGTCTTGTAGAGTGTTTACGAGCAATTGTGGACGGATTGATGGACGGACGGACATTGGTGAAGGCAATATACACCCGCCATTTCATGTGGCCGTATAAAAAAGTATCGGGGACACTGAAAGCATCAATTCCAATTTTCAATCTGATGTCTATGGTTCCTGCAATTTCACAAAAAATAAGTTTTTAATGACGTCACTAATCACAAAATATGCGTCATCATATGCTTTCAGTGTCCCCGATACACATACTAAATTTAGAAAACCATTTCACAATCACTTTAAGGAGGAATCGAATTGCTTAGAAAACGACATTCCAACTCTCTACCTACCGAGGGTTAGTTTTAGGCCCAGGGTTTAGAACTGTTCTGTTAAAAAAAAAAGGGTATGTGTAGACTGCCGTAACTAAAGAAAATTTATTTGAAATTACTGATGTTAGTGTTACTACGAGATATAGCTAAGCTTATATCTTGAATTTCATTGAATAATAATTTGAGGCTGCCTTAAGAGTAGAGAGAAGGACAGACCAATATTTTTCGTCATACCTTTGTATTTGTAACAGGACCGTTGGTGGTAGGTTTTGCAAACATTGTGAATAAAAGCAAACAAATTGTTTTCTCAAGCTCAAATGAAAAAGTATTTGTTTACATTATCGACGATAGTGGTTTCTTCAAAACCCATCGCCACTCGAGGCTACCGTACATTTGTAAGAATAGAAAACAAAAATTGCTTATTAACTTATATCTAAAATATATTGACAAGTAATAAATTCAACATGGTTTAGAATTACATGCATATATATCGTTGACGAACTGGCGAATATGACCATTTTTCAGAAAATCACTTTTTGGGATGTTATTAGTCTTAGTCTAGTGCAGTAGTG
>NW_008710398.1:2663-3848 GCF_000327385.1 Lottia gigantea
TATTATAGACGAACTGGAAATAACCACGGTGTTATATCTACTAATTATTCTGACATTTGGCCACAGCCCCATCTATTGCAAGTTGTTTCCGGAAAAATCAGGATTCCCAATATGTCTTCCTCTCCTAAGATCCTAAAGAAAAATGAACATTTTTGTCAGGTCCAAAGAGTGATGATCCCAAATGAGTCCACAGGTCCTTCCTTGAATGTTCAGACTTTGAATTATAGAGCAACCGAAATCCGGAAACCCCCTCTTCCGATCAGGTTCAGGTTGATCCGGATCAACTCTTATCAGCTTCCTCTACGGAAAAATTTCGTGAGTTACTAAAACAGTATGACACTGTCTTTAGTCCCGAATTTCCTGGCTACAATGGACAATCGGGTCCATTTAAAGCAGTCTTCAACATGGGTCCCGTCCAACCTCCACAACGCAAGGGTAGAGTACCTCAGTATTCGCGCGATAGGCTTGTTGAACTGCAATCAAAATTTACCGAACTAGCGAATGGGTGTGTTTGTCAGACCCGAAGATGTTGGTATAACTGTCGAATACGTGAATCCGTCCTTCTTAGTTAAGAAATCTAACGGATCGTTTCGTTACTGCTTTTGCCGATGTTGACTCCATTTTGCGCTTGATTGCCCAATGGAAATACATCATTTCCACAGATCTCACGAACGCTTTTTACCAAACACCCCTTTCGAAAGAGTCCATGAAGTACTGCGGAGTCGCTTCACCATTTCGTGGCGTTTTTGTGTATGCACGGTCTGCGATGGGCATGCCAGGCTCAGAAACCGCGTTAGAGGAAATGATGTGTAGAGTATTGGGTCAACTAACCGAAAAAGGTTGCGTCGCGAAACTTGCCGACGATCTTTACTGTGGCGGCGACACAATTGAAGAGTTATACGATAACTGGTCAAGGTTACTAGCAGCTTTACACAAAAACGATCTTAATTTGTCAGCAAAAAAACCACTGTTTGTCCAAAATCAGTTTCATTACTTGGATGGATCTGATTGGACCCCTTGATGAACTTTCCGCTGGTAGACAATCGAATGAAAAACTTGTTTGTTCTGATCACCTCAAGTCGGTTTTTGAACGCGCTCAATCCGCATTGAACACTATTAAAATAATTGTTCTACCGCGTCCGGATGACGTTTTGTGGATCATAACAGATGGTGCAGTTAAGGATT
>NW_008710398.1:7685-10693 GCF_000327385.1 Lottia gigantea
CTTCAAATTTGAAAATCAGCTAGGAATACTAGAAAATACTACTTTCTTATAAAGGTTAGAATAATCTTTAAAAATCAATACACTGACAAAATATAAATTTTCTAACCTACCAAAAGATTGCAGTCTGTCTCAAAGCCTAGTAAACATGAGGTATACAGGTGTCCATAACATACTATGGATATAACGCCGTATCTTACCCCCGGGCAAAGAAAATCACCATTCAGTGATTTGGGGCATTGGTCCAATTTGAATATATTCCATTTGGTTTGATAGTAAATTAATAATAAACCATGAAACATTGTTTTTAATTTTAAGCATGTATAATATGAAAATGTGAAATTGTCTTCATTGGCATGCATCGCATTCATACCATGGTGGAATACCAGCCGCGCATGCCTCGTGTATCCATTGGACACATGATGAGAAACGAACCATGTTTTCGACTCTATCCTCATCACAAGCCAGAAAAAACCAAGGATCTTCGTCCGAATCGTATTCTTGGTTGCTCTCCGGTAAGATCTACTTACTCGCTTTACGCTTAGGTGGTTTCTTGACTGCCATATTATTATCTGTATCTTTCTTCGTTGATACTTTAAGTTTGCGTCGTGCTTTAGGCAGAGCCTTCGCAAGAAGGTTGGCTTTGTATAGGCTTGATGTAATTGCACAGATTGTTCTCGCCGATTGTTTTGCTGGCTGAACCTTAGGTATAGGGGATAACATGATCGGGGTGATGAAAAGAGATGGCGAACCAGTCGCGGGTGGTTATTGATGAGGCACAAACGGTACTGGGAAGCGACTTGAAGGAGAGGATGGCGCAACTTCATTATAAGTGGTTCTCCGTCAATCTCGGGTCCAATTTTTATGATGTCATCATTTACATACATATGTATTTCAACGCTCGAGCTGTTGCTAAAATGTCAAGTTCGCAAACCATTTCAGCATATTCTGACATCGCCGCCACACGGTCTTCTATCGATGCATATCGGAGATGGTGCAAGGGAAGATCTGCATCCACCACACTTTCATCAACATCTCGATAGGTTTCAAAATGTTCCAAAATATGCGCTATCATCTGTGATAGGAGTGTTCTAACAACAGCAATCCGATTGAAATTCGTCAGAAGTTATCATCTCTATCAATCATTTGTAGGGTAACGTTCTGACCGATCCATTGATTCCATCAGGATTGCTTTTTCAGATCGAATATGTGTGTCGCTTACTTGATTATAGAACGGCATCAGAGATTTATAAAATGTTCGGTCAAGTGGCTGAAGTCTATGGGTAGTGTGTGGTGGGAGAGAAAGCATAAGTATTCCATTGTTACGAGTAAAATCTATAGCCTTTAGACCATCTAAAATCAATAGACCGGGGCTTTCTTTTTCATCCAGCCACTATCGTTACTAACCACAAGACTGTTTGGCACACAGTCACGTGACCTACCTTCTAGGCCCATAGTGATGACCTCTGACCCAACCAAATCACGAGATATGCTGGTGGTCCAATTAATGTATCGGTCCAATATCGGTACACTTCCCCTAGTAACCGCCACCTAGTGAATGTACTCAAAATCTCCAGGCAGGGACACGCTGACACAACCTTGAACTAGTGGAGTTTTCCACAGGACAAAATATTATGAGCATGACATAAGAATAATGTAAACATCCTGTAGTCCTCTAAATAAAAAACATTTATTCAGAATAATTCTTTATGGGAATAAATGTGAATGAATATTTCTACTGTCAATAAATAGTTTTCTCGAGGTATGACATGAACTATCAAACCATGCACTTGATTTTTTCTTTAATTTATGTTTATTTTTTGAGAAACTGACACTAATACCTAGAACTATGAAAGCTCGCTCAAATATGTTATTACTCACATCACTGATTAAAGCATCTATAATCGTTTGATTTATGGTACATGGAATGGTTGTTGTGAACAAATTTGTGGCAGTAAATGAAGTGTATAACTCAGAAGCTTTGTCAGAGTTCCACTTTAAGAAACGTTGACTGCCTACTGGTTCAGTGGGTGTGTTGTAATCACTATTAGGTATTAAGGACTTCTTTGAAAAGGGTAGCTCAAGGTGAAGTGGTGTATGGTCTGAGTACACTTCGAGGTGTTCAAGATACTAAATTTAAAGACTGAAGATAGATTGGATTAGTCAATGCATAATAACACTTGAACCGTTTGGAGTAAAGCATGTAAAGGAGCCGGCTTCCATTTAGAATGCAAAGTTGTCCTTGCTTGTTTCGGAGTCGGCACTCGTTCTAGCGCTAAAACCACAAATTACAAGAAGTATACCTAGATTACTATATTTTAAACAATGGAACTCAATAAGGTTAAAAAGATCCAGGTCTATGTATTTATAATAGTTTGATCGTTCATGTGGTATATAAACACAACATAAATAAATATCTGGATTGTTGTGATTAACTTTATCTTCAGTACGACTAAACCATATGTTCACATATGCCCGCACGCATCATCGTTCGTATTGAAAGCGGCGTTAAGGTGCATTTATACAGAGCGCGAACGCGAACGCAAACGCGAACGCGGTTTTTCGTCATGGAATGGTTTCATCATTTTATAGAGAGACCGTTCAAATAGAATGCGAACGCGAACGCGAACAAATATTTGTTCGCGCGGTCGACCGCCGAGATTGCCCCAAGAGCGAATTTTTCAGAAAGTCGCGGCGGATTTCTTGCTATCAACCAATCAGCTTGTACCACCTCCCTTGCATCATTTCCTAAAATAGAAACTTGTGCACATGGCTTTTCCAATTTGCTTGTAGGGTACAAACAATGGATAAAACGGAAGTTTTGATTTTAGAAGTTGAAAAGAATCCAGTTTTGTTTGACAAAGCTGAAAAAACTTAAAGATATTTGGAAGGGAATCGGAGAGAAGGTTGGACTGAAGGTGTGTTATTAAAAAAAGTTCAATTTATTTTGCGTGTTTCATCAATGGTATGGAACTTATAAAGAAAATAACATTGGACCCATTCATTAATTA
>NW_008710398.1:16519-17526 GCF_000327385.1 Lottia gigantea
AAATCCTACAGTTTTATATAATGATAATGATATTATTATTTATATATCTTTTCTAGTCTATTGGAGTTCAGGATTGTTGTTTACTGCTGTAACCTATCATAAACTTCACTTTTTCATTGTGAGGGATATGTTTGATAAATTGCTTTTTGTGGATAAATATTGTTTTTTAAATCTCATTTATTAGTGCTTTTTATACGCCCACATTATATAGGGGGTGAATATATCGCCGTCACTAGTGTTGAAACGGTTAATCAGTTAACCGATTTCGGGTAGTATTTCACGGATAACCGGGTCTGATTTGAGATAATCGGTTAACCGTCAATTTTATAAGAAGTAAAAAGAGAGCAATTTTTGACAGAAAATTCGTCACTGTATGAGTCTTTTAGCTGTTTTCTTTAATAAATAAACATCTTTTATTGATTGAATAATTGAGATTAATAAATCTAGATACAGTATCAATTATCAAAACACTAACGAGTTGCAAGAATTATGGTCAAGATTAACAAGCCTCTTTTTTTATATAAGTTCAACTAAGTACTCGTTCTGGATAATCGCGTCATGATGGTCTTAGTTTGTCGACAGTCGCCGTGTGCACCGTTATGTTAATTGTTTACACCTACTCTAGTTAACAGTGAGTTACCGCCGCAAATGCTGTTTTTGACTCCTTTTATAATCTTTAGTAATTAACCGGGTAACAAACGGTTATTGCAGACGATTACCTGGTTTCTAAAATTCACTAACCGTTTCAACACTAGCCGTCACCCATTTCATTCTGTCCACAATTGCTTGTAAACACTGTAGAAGGCACAATTCTTGAATGATTTCGACGAAACTTGGTATGATTGTTATCACCCAAAATCAGAAAAATCAAAAATACTTGTATGAGTTATTGCTCTTGTTCTTGAAAACAAGTTCAATTTTGGTTCGTAAACACTCCAATTCTTGACAGAAAACTTGGTATGAGTGTTAGTAATCACCCAAAGATGAACCCATTGAAAATCAGAAAA
>NW_008710399.1:0-1729 GCF_000327385.1 Lottia gigantea
TTAACAGTAATAAAGCCTGGACAAAGAATTGGATTTATACTGAAAATTCATTTTCCAGCTGGTACCACAGATATGTTGGTGGAGTTGTTTGCTCCTGATAACAATTCTATAGTTATGATGTTGTGTGACGTTAGAATTGATTCTGTTGGTGGTAATCTTAATTATGACGGACCTGGCGATATAAAACTCGAATCCAAAAATAACTCGATCTTTGTACGTATGAATTTATATTAAAAACTGAGATTGTAATGTACCATAACTACAAATATACTTAATAGTAATAGTTTCAGGCCTGTAACCAGACTTGATTGTTGAGATTTTTCAGGGGGCCAATCTATTGTGTCGCACCCCCCCCCCCCCCCACCCCCCTGTAGCTATAGGTCTGGACAGTTTCAATCTGATAATTACATTCCGTCTAGTTCTAGTATTATCATATTTAATAAATGTCATTAACATGTAATCAGCTTCTGAAGAACCCGGTCTGTGATGCAAGTTCGAAAGGGCTAACATAGAAAAAGTGACAAATAGGGCCTGGCCTATTAAGGTGCAGAAATACAACGTGAAGTAGTTGTATATTTGACTATTAAAAACCATTCTGTGACTATTATAAGATATTATCCATTTAAAGTTACTACAATGCCGCAAGTGTATTCTCTGAAAATTTAACGTATAAAATATTGATGTTTTAGTATGATTGGGCAGTAATTGACTTTGGAAATGTAACGAACGATGGAACTTCACCTAGTGAACATTCAATTGTTATCAAGTATGATGCCGTTATGATCCAGAACGAGGACACACAACACGGAAATACTTACTGGGTTAGCGCCGGGGCCGAATACAATGAGGAGAATGAAGTCTGGGTGGGACAGGCATCTTTTACATCGGACCTAACAGATGTAAGTAGATTATTTTTGGAGGTCTTTCATCTGTTGGCTTTAATTGATTAGATTCATAACCAAATTTCCAATTTTTGATCAGTGGAAAGTGGAAAACGTTTTAGCAAAGGATTATGAAATGTCTTTTTCCATATTAGATTTCTGGGAAGAAAATGTACACGCCTAAGGTGGAACAAATACTTTATTGAGAAATTTAGATGAAGGGTCTGGACTTTGGGTTTTCTGAAATTCGAAAAAATAAAATTTCGCGAGAGGGATAGTACCTGTTAGTTACTGGCTGTATTTAGTTTGCCATGAATAAGATTGTCATTTAAGTTTTTATTTTTTGAATATGCAACTATCATTTTCTGCTTATAGACATGGGGGAATTTCTCTTTAAGAATCTCATAGTGGGCAGGAACTATCTTGCTTGGTCGATTATTTGTTTTATTGAAAGGGACAACAAAGGGTGCTATGTCTACGTTATGGTGAATATTTAGTCCTATAGGTCTTGCTGTATTCAATGTCTCAATCCAATGGACTTCCCTAGATTGACGGAATTTGGTAGTTTCATCTTCCAGCAAGTCAATTTCTATGCGGTCAATTTGGGTGAGGGTGAGATCGTCCAGTGAATATATTCATATATTTTTTTAAAATTCGATTCCAGCCATGGGATTCAACAAGCAACAAACCTAAGTTCAACTTCAGCGGACCAAATACGCTAGCAGTTGGCGAATCTGCTATATTTGCCGTAGACATGTATATTACCTATCCATCTATTGGTCTCGGGTTTGATGCCTTTGCTCCTCTGAACGATACGAGTATTATGTCAGTTTGTGGGATCCAGATGA
>NW_008710400.1:0-1729 GCF_000327385.1 Lottia gigantea
GCACCTGTTATTCTTGGTGCATTGGTAGGTACAAGACATATTCAACCGAATGACTGACAAAACATACCTGTGATCATAGAATAAATTACGCGTAAATCCATAAAATATTGGCAATTATCACCATTTCCACTTTCCACGATCGTTTCGATTAAAATAGCAACACGGGTCACGTGATTTTACCGGAAACACAAAAATGTCAAGGACGCTTCTGTCAAAATATTCTTCTTAACCCTTGAAACACAATATTTAGCGCGAATTGAATATTTTCGACATAGTCTGTTATCAAGTTTGATTAAGAATTAACAAAGTGACATTTTTATATATTACTGATGAAAATGTTTTACATAATTTATAAATTTATGCCTTATACAAATGTTGTCGAATTCATTTTCATAGACAAATAAAGGATAGGGTTAAAGTTAATACTGTTGGTGATTCAGTTCATTGCATTGGGCAGAACGTTGTAGGCCTAAGTTCTTGTTGCAAATCTTTCTCGTGAGACCTATAGCAAGAATGATACAAGAAACCTGAATCTTTTCATACTGCGTCATAGATTTTGTCAGCTTATCGGCTCTCGGTGATGTTATGAGAAGTCTAAATCAATAAAAACTCAGGCCCTTTTTGTGATCATTGAAAACTTGGTAGGCTATGTAACTATGTAGCCTACTACCTTTAAACAGTAAGTTATATATACCATTAACTGCAGTGATGTCTTATATGTTTCTTTAAAAAAGAATTCAGTTGTGTGAAGCTTAGATCTTGCTTACAGTTCTATGGTTGTGACATAGCGTATTGTTTGATATTGTGGCCTCGAAACTGCATATTTCCGAAAAGATGAATTGTATAAACTCGTCAGAAAAGTGTTGGCCCTTCCATACCTGCCAGCTGAACACATTCGCACAGCCTTCGATAGGCTAAAGGATATACATGCAACAACCGACAATTTAATAGCCCTATTTAACTATATTGAAGCTACGTGGATGCGTAATTCCATATGGGAAGTTACAGATTGGTGTGTTTTTGGACAGTCGATTAGGACAAATGTCCGAAAGGAAGATAAAACGGTTACAGTCAAAACGTGTCAAAACACAACAGGCCCAAATTATGGAAATTTGGAAGAATTACGAAAATGGAGAGTTATCTGTAAATAAGCTTTTAAAGGAAATCGGCCGGGTAGTAGCGCGCTAATAGATCTGTTTGTTATGTTGAATATATGATGTAAATAAATGAATTATAAACCCTGCTTAATTATCTCCCTTCAATAAGAATTCTCTTCACCAACGAAACGTTAACGAGTCGATTTATAAAATTCTGTCGACGAGTTGACTTATGAAATTCTGTCGACGAGTTGAATTCCGTCGACGACTTGACCGATAAAATTCTGTCGACGAGTTGGCGTGTCGACGACTTGACTGGTATTCGTCTGGACTCACTCCACTAATTCATTTGCCATCTCTTCCCATGTTAAAACACGAAATTCAACCTTCTACAACTTTTTCCAGAAATCTCGTTGAAAGCTTTCCAACATGTCGAATGAAAGCCTGACCAATTCTCAATGTCTCCTAAAAAATTCATTATATGATGACCATGAAAATTTTGAGCTACTAAAATTGAAAGTAGACTACTACCGGTTATACTCATCCGCTAGAGTTTGGCACTTCACAAAACGACTATTTTTAGAATTAGCCTTCCGCCTTTAAGTCTCTCATTATCTCACCAAATCTGAAAG
>NW_008710401.1:0-2359 GCF_000327385.1 Lottia gigantea
CATTTCGACAAGAAGAAAATAAAGAATTTCTCAAGCTCTTTAATGAACAGAAATTCAGACCTAGAACTGCTATTTTAAAAGTCTGGTTTGAATATCCTACCAACATGTTCTTCCAACCCATACCAGGTAAAGAAAAATCACTTTCACAAATAGAATAGGTAAAAAGGAAACTGGCACTAAAATCAGGTTCAGAAATGGTTTCTCTCACGAGGTTTTAACATCGGTCGATATTCAAGAAATAGTGAAAGCCGGTGGACGAATTATTAAAATAGATGGTATAGTTTACGAAGAAAATTTTAAAACTCCTCCCTATAGAGAATATATTTTAATTTTAAGAGATCTAAGAAATAAATATAAACGAGAAGGTAATATCGTAGGTAGTAATTGCATGAAATTATTAGGCAATTCGTTTTATGGTAAATCTATTCAGAAGGATATAACTACATCGAGACATTTATGGAGTGAAGCGACTTTAAAAGCCAACTTCGATTCACACGTTATACACTACGAAAAAGTAAATGATAGTCAATATATAGTTGAGATAAATGAAGAAGAACCTCCTAAATCTACACGACTAACACCTAGTCATTTGGGATCATTCGTTTTATCTCACAGTAAAAAAATAATGAATAATTTTATTCGCGTGATAGATGGATTTTATAAGCCTTAAATATACTATACGGATACCGATGGTTCATAATTTCGTCTAGCAATTGGGAAAAATTAAATGAAGCTGGGTTGGTGTCCGAAAATGATTATTGTAAAGGAAAAAATTATATTTGGTTTATATTTAGCGCCAAAAGTTAAATATAATATCGTTCTAACTTCCGACGGTATTCTAAAAGAAAAGAAAACGTTTAAGGGTTACTCTAAAGATAAGATATCCGTAGAA
The DNA here is from genome assembly GCF_000327385.1 of Lottia gigantea. Lineage (NCBI taxonomy): Eukaryota > Metazoa > Mollusca > Gastropoda > Lottiidae > Lottia > Lottia gigantea. Next base: position 893 of record NW_008710401.1, read on the forward strand.
GATTATATTCGATTAGCTAGTGGACACGATGTAACGAATGAATATAAGAAACCTTGGGTAAAAAGTTTCACCAATGGAGTAGTTATTCCAAAGGCTGATGATAAACAAAAGAAAGTTTTTAGAAGTTATCTAAATCTCGTTAAGAGAAAAGCACCAAACAGTGAAGGATTCATGTATCCTTACAACGACGGAAAAGAATTGAACATAGATGAAAACTACGAATTTGATAATTTCGATTACCTTACTATTCAAGAAGAGAATGAAGAGTGTTAATTTTTTTGTTTTAAATGAACTTGAATAACAATATCTTCGTTACCAAAATCTATAAATCTATTTTTACCATCTTTGATTCCAGATTTATATCTTTAATCATAAAGGAATTAAGTGGTAAATACGTCGTTTGAAATGGTTTCTCTATAATTCTATATCCAATAGGAACTGTGAATGTTGGAAGACTGTAAATAATCTGACGTTTGTATTTATTGAAAAATCCAGCGTTTATCAAATTGCAATGTATATTTATCACATCGATATCATTCTCGATATCAGCTTTGTGTGGTGCTAAAGTGGATTGGGTGTATACTCGTTTATCAAATCCTAGTAACGTATTCAATGAATTTTCTACGTTGAAAGCAACTTGACTATTATTTCTTAATATCAATTTTATTTTGTTCAGATTAAAATTACCTTCGAATTCAATATTGTTTTTACCATTGACACTTCCTCCATATTCAGATAGGTATTCGTTAATGGCTATGTATTCGTAGCTTCCTGGTAGTAAACGTATGGTTTAGAACGTAACTGCGTTATCTGTTGATATTTTTATTTGATTATTTTTTTCGTTGATATTTCTAATGGAATTGTAAACAGAAAAATACTTGAATCCCAATTCATATTCTTGATTGCGATCGAGTTCGTACTCATAATGTAGAGAAAATTTAATGTCTGATTTATTTGAGGTGATGACGAATAGTTGTTCTTTATTTGACATTTTTAATCACGCTTTTATAATCATTTTTATCTATAATACCTTTCTCTAGGAGTCTTTTTAATATACAATTTACTTCATTATATTGTCTGTGTGATCGATGTCCTTCCTTCATTGCCGCTAATATTATTTCTAATCTATTAAGTAGTTCCTCGTTGTTGTCGAATAAAAACGTTATTCCTTGTCCACTGTTTTCTCTAGCTATCTCCTCCTCCAATTCGTCTATTTCTCGTATGATTGGTGGATAATCTTCTGCATAATCATCTGATTCCTCTTCATCAGGAATAACTTTATTTAAATATTTTTCCACATCTTGTAATCTTCTTGTTTCGGGTCCCGTCTTTTTAATTACATTTAGAAATTTTGAGTATGCTAGTAAATCCTTGTAATCGGCAATGCCAATATACCCCCATTCATTAAATCTATTAACCCTTTCGTTAATGTAAATATTAAGTCTTTTGTATCGATTTTGAATATAG
>NW_008710401.1:3061-6023 GCF_000327385.1 Lottia gigantea
GTTATTACAGCTGGTGAAGCTGTTTCAATAGTTTCTATTATTTCATAACTAAAGTTTCTGGTTTCATTTTTAAGGGTGTATTTTTTACTCAATTCTTATCATTCTTCTATCTGCTATTTTAATTAAATGTTTTGCTTCTTCCAATAATAAACAATAACCTGTCACATCTCCTTGTGTTTTTTCAATATGAATATTTATGTTGACTCCTGTTTTGAAAAGATCTTCTTGGTGAGCTGATAGATCAAAACAGAAGATTGGATGATTAAGTGCAAAATCTACATATTCAAACTGAGGTGGATTTCCAAATAATTCACACATGTTTTTATAGTTTCTATACAATTCATTATAATCCTTTGTGGTTGGATTAATTGTTAAAGGTTGGTTAGGATAATTATCGTTGTTTAACCTTACATGGACTTTATGGATTAAAGGATTTTGAGTTTGGTTCATTGCCACTCTAACGACATTATTGTTATTCGTTTGAGAATCTGGTAAGTTCTTGAAACCAGCCATTAAATATCTTGCTGGTTTAATAGTGTTAGTGATTGGCCACGTGGTGGATTCTCCCGTTAAAGTCATGCTACCTACCGTGTTACGATGAAGAAAAGCTATTTCAATATCTTTAGTTAATGAGTTGAATATTCTCGTTTCTACTTCAATTGATGGTGTTATTACGGGTATGAAAAGTTGGAGATTCGTTATTTCTAATTTTGCATCTGAACCATTCTCTCCAAAGAATATCTTATCATCGTTGATTTCTCTTTGTAGATGAATTTTATATGGTAACCCTATGGAAACTTTTCTATGTTCCAACAGACCGAATAAAGGATATAATTTCCAATTTACGTAATTACCCCACCTATTATTCTCAACAATATTATTGTACTGAAGAACTCGTTTTTTCGAATCCACTCTTTTTATAGTGTTTCGAGCAACAACTCTCACTCTAGCTAAATCAGCATCAATTGCAAGATTTTTTACCGGTTCTTTTAAAACACTTCCATCCCCAACATCGGGTATCCAACCTGAGACTGATTCAAAAACTTTAGGATATAAAACTGTTTTCAACATTGTGTCGAATTTTCCAGGGTGTTTAATTGTTTCTATCGGATTTGAACCAGCTTCCAAAACCATCTCGCTAAATAAAGATGGAAAGAAATTGTTTTCTAACGTTGTATTAGTTTGTGATATTGATTCTGAGTTCCATCTTTAATTTTGAAATCACATCTGAAATAAGCATCGGAAAGAAGCAACCAAATTCGATAATGAATTTATTTCGAAGGTAATTCTACCACCATCATTCAATTGGGATTTAGAACCAACAGTCGGTGAGATGATAATATAATCCTCTTTTTCTTTTTAAATGAATAACGAATCGGATCGTATAATCTAAAGATTGGATCTAGTATTTTATTTGCCATTTTTAAGGTGTAAACTTTGAGTAGAAAATTGTGTTTCCAAAACAAGAGTTATCTCCCTAAAAATAACATTATTTCAAAACCAGATGTTATTTTATATAAGAGTATTTTTAATATGCTTTTTTTTTTGATGGAATGTAGGAAATTGATTGAAGGCGTTTTTTGGTGTATAGGTCTTTTTAATGTAAGAATTTATGAAATGTAGGATGTTTTATGAAATGCAGGATGTTTTGCTGTAAGAATTTATGAAATGTATGGAGTTTAGGTCTTTTTGGTAGCTTATAGATTGGTCGCATTTTCCCCATGAAATGAAATGGAATGGGGAATCCTCATGCGACCAATCTGCAATGTTTGCACTAACAGACCATAATTATCATCACTGACTAAAATTCCTTCAACTCTACGTTTAACAGATTCAGAATGTTGGCCCTTTAGGTAGTTGAATTTAGTTACGTTAGAAATGTCCCCACATTCATGAATCTCGCTTTGAAAAATATCTAGTCCATTTTCGTTAGTCACCAGAAAATATTGGCAAGTTCATTTTAGGCAGTTTTACAGAAGATTGTTTTGACAGCTTACCAAAAATCGTTGGAGTTGATGTTTTGGAACTAACTTTGGACAGGAAATCAGCAATCTTATTCATGATTAATCCATGATTGTCGTACAAAATGTCACATTCTTCAAAATCCTGATCAGCCAAGTCACTGCGATCCATTTGCATGTGTAAATCTTGAATTTCCTCATCCAAACGATGTAATTGCTCCTTGGATTCCACCAGTTTGTTCTGAATTACTTTTAAAAGTTGAATACCATCCACATCTTGGCTCTCAATGATAGAACAGATGCGTTTATCTTCCCTCGTAAACAAACTTCTCAAATTTGCCTTTTTTTCTCACTGTTGATTTTAGCGAATCGGCGAGAGCTTTCTGTTCCGTAGGCATCTTTATAGAATACTTCAGCAACAAACAAAATAAAAGTTCTCAGAAAAAGTTCTTCAAATCACCCAAACTGTCCTTACTATGATCACCAAACGAAACTACAAATTACTGTCTATCATTTTGGCCATCACAGTCTACTGCACACCCATCAACCACTCTTTCGGAAGTATAACGATGAAATCTTAATAGAACTGCGACATATTTGTTGAATACCGCAACTCAATTCAATCACCAACACTGTAAAACGTTCATCACGGCACCAATTTTGTGGGAATATGTGCTCCACAAAGGTATGAGTAAACTTCACGTTGTGTTTTTTAAACTTTTAATATAACAGCATACATCATACAGTATTTACAACTGAGACAGGTTAAGGGAATGTGTCCGATGGTAAGATGGCGGTGTGTGATGTATTCAAATAAGAACACCGTGAGTTCTTTACTATAAGTTTAATACTTGTTCACAGTAGGTAAGGTGGCTGCCAAGTGTCTGCACGTGCGGTAGAAAAGATATATATATAGCATACAATAATCTCGATACCAAAGCACTTTGAAGCATAATCAATAGTCTCGGTTTTCCATGTCAATATATTACATACCTCCCCCT
>NW_008710401.1:7447-10897 GCF_000327385.1 Lottia gigantea
TTGCTAAGGCTAATTCTAACGCTCTGGGGAATTTAAGTTGACTTCGGATAACAACCGGCGTTGAATTCTATCGTCGTTGATACCACATACCAGTCTATCTCGTAACATATCTTCTAAGACTGCACCAAAGTTACAGAATTCGGACAATCTCCTTAGTTCAGCCACATACTCACTCCCTGACTCGGCTGCCTTCTTACTACGTGAATGAAACATGTACCGCTGCACTATCTCTGACCGTTGGGGGTTTCTGTGATTCTTCACTAAATTTACTAATTCAGCAAAACTCTTCTCCCCGGGCAGGACTGCCGCAAGTAAACTTCTCATCGAGGCATAAATTTTACTTCCACTTTGGCTCAATAAGACAGCTTTCTTCTTATCTTCATCGGCGATGTTATTTGCCACAAAGTAATGCTCTAACCTTTCTGCATATTGGGACCAATCTTCGTTTTCATCAAACTCGCTGACAGTTCCTAAAGTTGCCATTATTCAATGTTAAATTGTTGAAAACATCCTCGTCGCCAATTTTGATGTATTCAAATAAGAACACCGTGAGTTCTATACTAAGTTTAATACAGTCTAGTAACCTAATTTCGTGGAAACATATTATTGGTGAATTTCCGGAAACGATTAATAATTTACGCGACTTGCGCGACCTCCACGTTAGTTTGTTTTGATAAACATGGGTTTTCTCTACAATATCAGCTAGTAGAATGAATTCAGTAGTTTCAAGCAAGGTACAATGTATTAATGTATACTTTGACAAATACAAAATGGCGGATTTAACTTATTACCAAACGTCACCATTTTTTATCGGGCGAATTTCCTTATAATCCCAATCGGTAAACGGAACTCCAAGTGTCGTCTGCTAGAATATAGTCCAACGAATGAAGTCACGTGATCAACTAGCGGATTCTGTGTCAGCAGAAAATTTCTATGGAACACAAAGTGGACCGTATTCTTATGTTGTTTCAGTGACTTTTAGCAATAAATCACGCTACTGGTTCTTTGAAGGAATTGTCACTAGTTATAATGAATTGATATTAAAGATAAATACTAAGAGAAGTTAATTATAACACCCGGTATCCATACAACGTGTTTTTCTATACTTATTTATAGATCAAACATTGTACACGAAAATAGGTGATGCATTCTGCCGCCGTTGCCGAGTTGGTTGCTCATGAAATATGGGTCAAAGTGAAGGATTCATAAAGAAAATCGAAATAAACCAATTCTAATTATTTTGTAGAATATCTGAGGAAACATCTATGACATATAAAAATTTTTTTTGTTTTTTTAATTTTGACGAAATTCGGTGTTGAATCCTTATATTCACGAAAATAGGTTACACCACTGTACTTGTTCACAGTAGGTAAAATGCCTGCCAAGTGTCTGCACGTGCGGCAGAAAAGATATATATATAGCATACAATAATCTCGATACCAAGGCACTTTGAAGCATAATCAATAGTCTCGGTTTTCCATGTCAATATATTACACGGTGAGAACATGTGGACAATATTTCTGACTTGTGCACTCAAAAAGATATCGTGCAATTCGACTGTTTCTAAATATAGATAGGACTTGGGCAACACATTCTTCTATAGTCCGAACTATTCCACAATAATCAATTGGAGCATTCAATAGGTCTACCTCTATACAACAGGACAATCACAAGGAAAGGACTGATGAATGAAAACAAATTCTTGTGATATAGGCGTTATTACTCCTCGGATTCTAAACCAAAATGTTGTTTTCTAAACGGCAATAACTACATCTGATTACTTCACAAATCTGGAGGTTTCATATTGATCTATTTCTACTAAATCAAACACGCAAGGAGCCAAGGAAATAGTTGGATGTGAAGTTTTACACCTACGATAAGACACTATTTTGGTCATTGAAAGTTACCAACAACCATGCTCTTTTGCATGCTCACTATATTTCATTTATGTTTTCATTATGAAATGCTTCCTCACTTTTGATATACTTCATATGAAAAGTTTATTAGTGGGTACTAATGTTAGGTCAAAATGTTTTTAATTTCGGATTTTAATTTGCGGTTCTGAATTGTTAGTACTTGGTTTATTTATTCTTACCATACATACTAGCCAATTGAGCCCCAGAGTACCAGTAACTCGAAAAGTTTAGTCCATTCCACAAGGGGTCACACCATGATTGGAACCACTGTCAATGTGGTTTTCATGGGACTTTAGGGGGTAAAAAACACTTATTGAGTTTTTTTAATTTTATTTTTTTAAAGATTTAAATTCTGGATGGGTACAGCATCTGAAATGAAAGAGATGATAGATAAGAAACTGTAAAGGAAAAACAACTTTTCATTTCATAGTTGTAGAGTGCCAAATTTTGGTGTTGGAAAATACTCCTCAGTGTATAAATATGGAGTGATATTATCAAGATAATCAAGAGATTGACAAGACAAATTTGAGATATTTACAACATACTTGCCCTGAAATACATTATAGTACAAAATAGTGAATGATTATAGAAAAAATTAATGCAAAACTCAACATTAATTGTTCAGATTGTCGCACCAGTAGTTCAGTAAACCAATAAAATAAAGACTTACCACTCTGATTCTATGTCCAATAGCCTTACTAGGTAAATTGGTCCTGAATTTAGCTCTAACTGTACCACTGCATCCATGAGGTCGAGTAACTTTGCCCCAGATTACCTTTACTTTATGTTCTGCTCTTTTACCAGGGGTTGAAGTAGTTCTGGAATAACAATATTTTATACAATAACATAGAATAAAGATCACAGGTGACAGAAATGTATCCACTGGAGATAGCTTTTTACCTCATAAGTTGATTGATCAGAAAATTGGTCGCCAAAGGTGGGAATAGACAAGGAACAGTGCTTGAATGGTGTATAGGGCAGGATTATGATACAGTGCAAAATGGAAGTGCATACACTATGTACAGTTTTTCCGACAGAATTCAAACTGTTCTCAAATAGTAATCCTGCACAATAACTGAGCTATTTCAAGCTATCCATGCTACAGACTGTTTCAACAAATACTAAGTGTCAGATGTGTTCAATGATTCAACTAGATCTAAAAAGGAATTCAACAAAAAAAAAGTGGAATATCCCATCCATTGAGTTTGATATTGTATACTGCACACGATATAGTAAAGCAAAATTAGATGTTCATACTTTTTAACTCTGTATACATAAGCACATTTCTTTCCCAAGTAAAAACTGGTGTCTTTTTTTGTGTTGACTCCATCAATTCTTAATAAAGATGTGCTTTCATATTGTCTTCTTAAACCTCTTTTGTATCCGACAAATACAGCCTTACAAAATAACCTACAAAATTAGAGCTAATAAAATGATCTACAAAATAACAAACTAAAGCTTTAGAAAATAACCTACAAGTGACAATTAAAGTATTAAATCACAATGTTCGATAAATAGTGCCTCATATTTACTT
>NW_008710401.1:15563-17093 GCF_000327385.1 Lottia gigantea
AACAGATAAAAATGTATCCATTCATCAGAACTGTTAGTTCTGGAGCTCATTTGTCAGTGTTTTTGCTATGAATGTATAATAAGGACAAGCTATGAATTAAACAAATTTTTACAGTAGGATATAATAGGCAACTTCAATAATCATATTTTTACCTATTTCAGAATTTAGAAAAGAAGTTAGATTTTTGGCAGGAGAAATATGAGAAGGATGTAGAGAGTAAACAACATGAATTGGATGTTTTAAAAGCTTCTAAAGCTAAAGATTTAGAGAGATTACAAGAACTGACCAAATTAGTGAGTATAAATACTGTTTATAATCACATATTCTTTTGTAGGGGTGCCGGCTGATATTGGTCAGTTGTCTGAAGATCGCATAATAATATTTAATTTAATATTTCTATATCACTCTACAGTTGATGTATTGAGCACTATTTTAACAGTGGGATTTCTATATTGCTCTACAATTGATATATTAAGCACTATTTTAACAGTGGGATTTCTATATTGCTCTACAATTGATATATTGAGCACTATTTTAACAGTGGGATTTCTATATGGCTCTACAATTGATGTATTGAGCACTATTTTAACAGTGGGATTTCTATATTGCTCTACAATTGATATATTAAGCACTATTTTAACAGTGGGATTTCTATATTGCTCTACAATTGATATATTAAGCACTATTTTAACAGTGGGATTTCTATATGGCTCTACAATTGATGTATTGATCACTATTTTAACAGTGGTATTTCTATATGGCTCTACAATTAATGTATTGAGCACTATTGTAACAGTGGTTTTTCTATATGGCTCTACAATTGATGTATTAAGCACTATTGTAACAGTGGTTTTTCTATATGGCTCTACAATTGATGTATTGATCACTATTTTAACAATGGTATTTCTATATTGCTCCACAATTGATGTATTGAGCACTTTTTTAACAGTGGGATTTCTATATAGCTCTACAATTGATGTATTGAGCACTATTTTAACAGTGGTATTTCTATATCACTCTACAATTGATGTATTGATCACTATTTTAACAGTGGTATTTCTATATTGCTCTACAATTGATGTATTGATCACTATTTTAACAGTGGTATTTCTATATTGCTCTACAATTGATGTATTGATCACTATTAGTATTTTAACAGTGAAAATACCAAACAGAAATTAGCTATTTCTTTGTTATTATATTGCATGTATAATTGTTGCTGATTAGTTTTGTTTGTATGTATTCAATAAAGTTATTACTATTATTATTACTATTCAATTTTTTGTTCTGTGTTTCAAATTTTCGAACCAATTTCTGAAACCTCAACCTATGCTTCTATTTCAGTATAAGGAATATGAACAAGTAGTAGTAGAAGATAGAATAGAAAAAGAGAAAGTGAGACGAAAAGATGAATTAGAAGCTATAGAACTAAGAGGAGCTATAAAGGTATTTATTATAGACCCAGTTTGGAAATTTTATGTTCATTTTAAGAGGAAGTATTGCTCAAAGAACTGGAATCTTAGTTTTTAT
>NW_008710401.1:34234-35310 GCF_000327385.1 Lottia gigantea
TTATATGCCAAAAGGATATTACAAGATTTGTGTGCTGCTAAAATAGGATGGGATGATGTTGTTCCTGCTAATTTTCAAGACAATTGGTTTAAATGGAAAGACCAAATATATGCATTAGAAAATTTGGAAATAGACAGATGTTTTATTCCCCCTAATTTTGGAACTGTTGTTAAACGTGACATTCATATATTCTCAGATGCATCTACCATTGCATATGGTTCTGTTTGTTACCAACGTATAGTCAATCAGTCTGGACAAATTCATTGTTCATTTATCATAGGTAAATCTAGGTTATCTCCCTTGAAACATTGTACAATACCAAGACTTGAATTGTCTGCTGCATGTTTGTCTGTGAAACTAGCAAATATGTTGCAAAAGGAACTCGATTTATTGCCACAAACTGTTACCTTTTGGACAGACAGCACTACTGTTTTACAGTATATTAATAGTGAATCGAAACACTTTCATGTTTTTGTTGCCAATCGCATTAGTGCTATTAGACATTCAACTGGTATTCATCAGTGGAAATATGTTCAAACCAAGGCTAATCCTGCAGATGATTCTTCTCGTATTATTTCTGTCAATGACTTTGTTAAAAGCCCACGTTGGCTCATGGGGCCGGAGTTCTTATGGACAACTGAAGAAAATTGGCCTTATCAACCTGTATTGAACAAAGTCACATCTGAAGACCCAGAAGTGAAGAAAGAAGTTTCAACTTTATTGACTATAGACAATGAAAAGAATCCTACATTAAGATTTATAGAGTATTTTTCAGACTGATATCGTCTTAAACGAGCAGTGTGTTATGTTTTAAGATTTAAATCTCCTTTGTTAAAACGTGTTAAAGAAATTAAGTCAATTCAAGAACGCATACCTTATGGATTAGTAGGTGTCAATTTAGAGCAGTTTGTATCTAATGAAACAAATCATATAAGGAATGTTAAGCCTCAATTTCTAGATATTAATTTAAATGAACTTGATGAAGCTGAAAGAGCAATTGTACAATTTACCCAACAGCAATCATTTCACGATGCATTANATGTTCTACATGAACAGGGAAACTCTAAAGGTAGAGT
>NW_008710402.1:0-1727 GCF_000327385.1 Lottia gigantea
CCGGAAGAGAGCTATACTTCCACTCTTTCCGGATGAAGTCGCCGATGACCTTCGACTTCGTGCTGCCGAAAGTTTGCCCCCGCTTGGCTTCACTATTACAATGTTGGAGAACTCCGGCCTTGCTACCCTGGGTTGCATGGTAGCAGCTGGCCGACTCGCAACATCGGCATAGCTAACCTTGGTGGATTGTTGGGAGGCCATTTTAGCTGAAAATGAAGGTTTGATTAGTGCAAGTATAAAATATAAAATACAATACAATAAGACAGATAAGATATAGCTATCAAGAATGCCTTGCAGACTGTGCAAAAATTGATAGTATGAAAATGAAAAGAGAACAACGAAACAAAACGAAACCTAGTGAAAGCTTTGTAGGACAGCTTGAATTTCTTCCGCCAAAGAAATTGTCGGCCGCCCAAAGAAAAGATAAAAGAAAAGAATAAAAAGGAACGAACTCACAAATTAGTGGCAGGTGTCAAAAGTTAATTGAGTTATACTTAATTAATACTTGACAGTAATCCGCTAATCCAATTTCACCAATCCAGACTAGAGAGAGAGCTAATTAGTTGTTCACAGTACGAGTGTCGAACTAATTATGTGTGTGTGTGTCATTGGCATTGGCTATCTATTTATACTTTTATATTTGCTGTCTTATGTCAACTTCCGGTTTTATAGTCGTGTGCAATTAGAAATTTTGATGACGGATATCTTTTGATCTTGACCTTTTTAGACCTCCTTTACAAGATCAAAGGTCATTGACCTTGGCTATCTGCTGATACTTTCATTTGTGAGGTCTGACGTCTACTTCCGGTATTAGAATCTTCCAAAAAATAAAAATTTCTCAACTTTAGACTTGTTCTTGCGCTTGACCCAATTATCGTCGATGGTTGATTTTTTCAGGGTCTTTAGCAAATTGCTACATTTGCAAAGTCCCACTCTGTGCCACGAGTGTCTCTGGTTTTTAATTGTTACCATTATACCATGAACATTTTGATTTTATCCAGAAATATTAAGTTATGTCTTCCAAAATTATTTTATGTTGCAAAGCGGTGGTCCTTAAAGGGACAGGTTTGGCCCATTGTACCTTAGTCTCAGAGACGGGAATTTACAGCTCACCGTCCACGTTAGGAAGTTAAAAAGACGACTCGTCATTACGTAAGACTGTTATATAGAAATAGGAGACGTTCCCAGTTTGAGGTATTTTTGAAGACATTGTGCGATTTTCGTCCATTTCTAGTACTTTTGAAGACTATTTACATATATTCAAGACCCAAGTAAACCCACGAAAATGGCGAACCTATCCATTAAACGAACCATCTAGATCAAAAATTTATTTTTTTCCTGCAAGTGCAACTCAGTTAGCTAATAGATCATTTGTGCATTAACAAGTGATGTTGAAACAAGGTTGCCATAATTATCAATCGTGTCGGGTATTGCCTTGTTCCTGTTTCGTTGAGTCTCGAGCTCACTTCGAGAGTGTATGACGTAATATTTAAGTTGGGTCAGGTGAGTTAAAATGGCGGTCCGCCTGAATTCCAATTCACCAATTAAGATTTCTTTACATCCTATATCTTTTATTGCTTTTTTTCTGAAATAAATACATGTACTTAATATATTTATGTGGACTAGTACAAAGTACACAATTAAAGAGATTCCGTCGTCTACACGTCAACTGGACTAGCTGATAGGGTTAAATTTCAGAAGAACGGGAGGCAAGAGTTTTAATTATG
>NW_008710403.1:0-1729 GCF_000327385.1 Lottia gigantea
GTTGGAAAACATTTCGTTTGAAATATCCCAGGAGATTATGATCGAGACAAAAGGTCATTAGTTAAAAAACTGATGTCTTAAGAGTAAAGTGGGCGTTTATAGAGAATATACAATGAATGCGATTTCGATACACCCCATATCGGATATATATTGCTGTCTGAGATAATATGTCTCATTAGCTCTCATTTTGGGTTGCGTAATGGGAAATATTGGGATGTGAAATGAGAAATGTCCACTTGGTTGTGACACTGGAGATGGCCATTAGGGGTGAAAAGGGCAATTACATTCAAAAGAAAGAAAAGACCATTTGGTTGTGATATGGGAAATGTAGGTGGTTTAACATATGACATAACGATTTGTCTGTGACGGGGGAAATGTAACATGTAGTGTGGTATATGAAATGCACATTAGGTTGTGACGTTAAAAATTGTTGTGAGGTTGGAAATGCTAAGTTGTAGTTAGTGTGACATATGAATATCTATTGGGTTGTGACGTTGTTAATGTTAAATTGTGGTGTGACATATTAAATATCTATTGGGTTGTGACTTTGTTAATATGAAATTGTGGTGTGACATATGAAATATCTGTTGGGTTGTGACGTTGTTAATGTTAAATTATAGTGTGACATATGAAATATCTATTGGGTTGTGACGTTGCTAGTGTTAAATTAACATGTTTTGGGTTGTGACTTTGTTAGCGTTAAATTGTGGTGTGATATATGAAATATCTATTGGGTTGTGACGTTGTTAATGTTAAATTGTGGTGTGACATATGAAATATCTATTGGGTTGTGACGTTGTTAATATTAAATTGTGGTGTGACATATGAAATATCTGTTGGGTTGTGACGTTGTTAATGTTAAATTGTGGTGTGACATATGAAATATCTGTTGGGTTGTGACGTTGTTAATGTTAAATTATAGTGTGACATATGAAATATCTATTGGGTTGTGACGTTGCTAGTGTTAAATTAACATGTTTTGGGTTGTGACTTTGTTAGCGTTAAATTGTGGTGTGATATATGAAATATCTATTGGGTTGTGACGTTGTTAATGTTAAATTGTGGTGTGACATATGAAATATCTATTGGGTTGTGACGTTGTTAATATTAAATTGTGGTGTGACATATGAAATATCTGTTGGGTTGTGACGTTGTTAATGTTAAATTGTGGTGTGACATATGAAATATCTGTTGGGTTGTGACGTTGTTAATGTTAAATTATAGTGTGACATATGAAATATCTATTGGGTTGTGACGTTGCTAATATTAAATTATGGTGTGACATATGAAATATCTATTGGGTTGTGACGTTGTTAATGTTAAATTATGGTGTGCCATATGAAATATCTATTGGGTTGTGACGTTGCTAGTGTTAAATTGTGGTGTGACATATGAAATATATACATGTATTGGGTTGTGACGTTGTTAATGTTAAATTGTGGTGTGACATATGAAACATCTATTGGGTTGTGACGTTGTTAATGTTAAATTATGGTGTGACATATGAAATATTTATTGGGTTGTGACGTTGCTAATGATAAAAAGTGGTGTGACATATGAAATATCTATTGGGTTGTGACGTTGTTAATGTTAAATTATAGTGTGACATATGAAATATCTATTGGGTTGTGACGTTGTTAATGTTAAATTGTGGTGTGACATATGAAATATCTGTTGGGTTGTGACGTTGTTAATGTTAAATTGTGGTGTGACATATGATATATCTATT
>NW_008710404.1:0-1730 GCF_000327385.1 Lottia gigantea
TTCCCCTGTCAGTGATGCAGGACAGAGAGGCTGACATGAAAAGAGTATCTAGTCATGCAGATAGAACATTAAACCTGTGTTACAAACTGTGCATCTTAAAGATCTCTTAACAGTTGGAAATAAAAAAATAATAGGCTGATGAAATGCAACTGTCCTGGTAAAATTTCCCTCATTGCAAACTGCATGACATTGCCTGTCTTCAATTAGGTGCAGAAAAGTAGACGTAAACCTTCATATTTTGATTCATTTATTTCAGCCTGGAATGGTAGGCCGGGGTTGTCTATTTATAGTACCAATGTACTGTGTTTTCCTGCTGTATTTAGACTAATTATAGAAATGTTGAAAGTGAAAGTAGAACCTAGCTATAAAACATGTGATATATTAATACCAGGCCTGTTGAGATTATTACAAGTTTTAAAATCTAGTAAAATAGCCGTAGAGGCTGTTTGTAAGGAGGTAGGTAACTTTATTTTATTTTTTTTTAACATAGTTCACTGGATTAAGGAGGAGTCGGGGTGGCTCAGTGAATTCAAGGGATTAAGGGGGGCCGCAGTGGCTCAGTGAATTCAAGGGATTAAGGGGAGCCGCGGTGGCTCAGTGAGTTCAATTGATTAAGGGGGAGCCGCGGTGGCTCAGTGAATTCAGTGGATTAATTGGGAGCCGCGGTGGCTCAGTGAATTCAAGGGATTAAGGGGGAGCCGCGTTGGCTCAGTGAATTCAAGGGATTAAGAAGTAGACGCTGTGGCTTAGTGAACTCATGGGATTAAGGGAGAGCCACGGTGGCTCAGTGATTTCAAGGGATTAAGAAGGAGTCGCAGTGTCTCAGTGAGTTCAATTGATAAATGGTAATAAAAACAGGAAAAATTTTACAACAATATATGGGTTTTTGTAATAATTTTGATGCATCTTTATTTTTTCAGGGGTTGTTGGAAATTATTTTAGATGGTTTTAAAGAAAAGTTGGTTTGTAAAACAGGCACACATCAAGGTAATATTCTTTCACCGTTTTTATTTTTTAAACCAGAAAAACTCAACATTGTTATATACCTGCATGTCCCCTGCTGTGAAAGGGGAGGGGGGATTGTTACAATAATCGGTATATGCTGATAAAATACTGGACTTAGATGAAGAATATTGTGATAACAGATGAATTTCCCTGTATAAACGGCAAAGATGCTACTTACTTTTGAAGTAATTTTTTTAAACTTGATTTTTTTCTGCAGAAATCCTAGTTCGCGAAGTATTACTATCTTTAATACAACTACTAGCTCAACAACAAATGTCTTCCCAGGAATTGATGCAGTTCTTCCATCTCTTTAAATCAAAAGACAACAATATTGTAAGTAATTTTATGTTTATTATCCTACATTTTCATTGAAGTCATTTAGGCATTACAAGGATGAAATGATTGTCAATTTTTAGTTTTGATTTGTCCTATGAATAATGCATTTCTAATTAAGGATTGATTGAAATACTGGATTGTTTTAAACCAAATTTAAAGTACATTTTTGCTGTTTTTCTGCAAAATTTCTCTCTCAATTGATTGATTCCTTGATCGCTAATTTCAGGATGGTCTGTTATCAATGTTTCTTGGTATAGTAGAAAATTCAGTATTAAATCCATCACATAGTCTTCAGTTCCCTGTATCTAGTGTGGGTGAGAGAAGACAATCAGAAGATGATATTAACATATCAACAGGTTTGTCTCTTTTTATTTCCACTCGTAAAGTAG
>NW_008710405.1:0-1813 GCF_000327385.1 Lottia gigantea
AAATAATAAAACAAAGCTATAGACATTAGAATGTAAGATAAAGAAATAATAAAACAAAGCTATAGACAGTGGAATGTAAAATAAATAAATAATAAAACAAAGCTATAGACATTGAAATGTAAGATAAATAAATAATAAAACAAAGCTATAGACATTGGAATGTAAAATAAATAAATAATAAAACAAAGCTATAGACATTGGAATGTAAGATAAATAAATAATAAAACAAAGCTATAGACATTGAAATGTAAGATAAATAAATAATAAAACAAAGCTATAGATATTAGAATGTAAAATAAATAAATAATAAAACAAAGCTATAGATATTGGAATGTAAGATAAAGAAATAATAAAACAAAGCTATAGACATTAGAATGTAAGATAAAGAAATAATAAAACAAAGCTATAGATATTAGAATGTACGATAAATAAATAATAAAACAAAGCTATAGATATTAGAATGTACGATAAATAAATAATAAAACAAAGCTATAGATATTGGAATGTAAGATAAATAAATAATAAAACAAAGCTATAGACATTAGAATGTAAGATAAATAAATAATAAAACAAAGCTATAGACATTAGAATGTAAGATAAATAAATAATAAGACAAAGCTATAGATATTAGAATGTAAGATAAATAAATAATAAAACAAAGCTATAGATATTGGAATGTAAGATAAATAAATAATAAAACAAAGCTATAGATATTGGAATGTACGATAAATAAATAATAAAACAAAGCTATAGACATTAGAATGTAAGATAAATAAATAATAAAACAAAGCTATAGATATTGGAATGTAAGATAAATAAATAATAAAACAAAGCTATAGATATTAGAATGTAAGATAAATAAATAATAAAACAAAGCTATAGATATTGGAATGTAAGATAAATAAATAATAAAACAAAGCTATAGATATTGGAATGTACGATAAATAAATAATAAAACAAAGCTATAGATATTGGAATGTACGATAAATAAATAATAATACAAAGCTATAGATATTGGAATGTACGATAAATAAATAATAAAACAAAGCTATAGATATTAGAATGTAAGATAAATAAATAATAAAACAAAGCTATAGACATTAGAATGTAAGATAAATAAATAATAAAACAAAGCTATAGATATTAGAATGTAAGATAAATAATAAAACAAAGCTATAGATATTAGAATGTAAGATAAATAAATAATAAAACAAAGCTATAGAAATTAGAATGTACGATAAATAAATAATAAAACAAAGCTATAGATATTAGAATGTAAGATAAATAAATAATAAAACAAAGCTATAGATATTAGAATGTAAGATAAATAAATAATAAAACAAAGCTATAGATATTGGAATGTAAGATAAATAAATAATAAAACAAAGCTATAGATATTGGAATGTACGATAAATAAATAATAAAACAAAGCTATAGATATTAGAATGTAAGATAAATAAATAATAAAACAAAGCTATAAACATTGGAATGTAAGATAAATAAATAATAAAACAAAGCTATAGATATTGGAATGTACGATAAATAAATAATAAAACAAAGCTATAGATATTAGAATGTAAGATAAATAAATAATAAAACAAAGCTATAGATATTAGAATGTAAGATAAATAAATAATAAAACAAAGCTATAGATATTGGAATGTAAGATAAATAAATAATAAAACAAAGCTATAGATATTGGAATGTACGATAAATAAATAATAAAACAAAGCTATAGATATTAGAATGTAAGATAAATAAATGATAAAACAAAGCTATAGACATTGGAATGTAAGATAAATAAATAATAAAA
>NW_008710406.1:0-1701 GCF_000327385.1 Lottia gigantea
TGTGAGTGTTTGTTTTCACCCAAAGATGAACCCTCTTTTAAAATCAAAAAGATCAAAAAATAATTAGTATGAGTTATTGCCCTTGTTCTCAAAAACATGTTCAATTTTTAGCTCGTAAACACTCTAGAAGGCCCAATTCTTGACAGATTTTGATGAAACTTGGTAATATTATTCAGTATCGCCTCAAAAAGTTCAAAAGAAGTGTATGTCTGAAGGTTGAATATTTCATACTGGTAATTGTTACTGTACTGCCAAATATTTTTATTTAAAATCAAAGCTGCCAGTGGGCGTATATTACTTTGCCTGGCAAGCTATCTTCTATTTAGCTCTCAAGGCATAAGTTCTATTAGCTGTATTGTATTAGAATAGAATTGTACTAGCAAATCAAAACCAAATCAAATTGGCCGACAATAGCACAGTCTAATGTTTTCCCATTTGTTAACATTAATATTAAAGATGGGTTCCCTTACATTTTCATTTATGAAAATGAAAATGCTAATACTTATATGAATAGAAAGTAGAGGTGCTCTAATGACTTGGAAAAATATCAGTTTGTCTCACATTTCAATAATTAATTCATAATTAGCTAAATTAGAAGAAAATTACCAGCAGAATTCCAATGAGTGACCGATCAAGAAAGGCCAAAAAGTCTTTTTTTGTTTATCCAGACTGTACATATATGAACATTTATGATTGGTTAGAACTCTTAATTATATGCAATAAGATCATAATGATATGATTAAGAATACACGATAATTCATTAGAAACAATTAATCGAATAATTTGCTTAATTTGACACTAAAAAAATAAGGAAACCCATCTTTAATTCAAGATTTAACTGAACACAATGCAAAGAAAAATTACTTCGGAACATGTATGGTGAACCTGCATTTATTAATAATAATTATGTCATTATTTTTTGAACAGATTATAACAGTGGATATGGACAAGACTTCCATGGACAAGTTTGTGTTTGCCATTGCCTCCAAAAAATCAGCTCTAAGATTACATAAAGAAATGAATGATCTGGTAGGTAATCTGCTTATGAAGTTAGTTGTTGTCTGATGGTTTATTGATTATCTCCCTTTAGTCATAGATTTTGATCACTGAGGTCCTAGGAATGATCCAATTTTTAAACAAAACAAAAGCAACTGGTGGTCACTGGATTCCATAATTGCTTTTTTCAGCAGAAAATAAATACTAAAGTGTGAAATTTTTTTTTAGTGTCTGGCAGACAAAATTAAAAGCTAGATATGTAGTCAGCTTTGGACTATTTCAAAAGGTTCGCAAATGGGTATATTTTTTCAAATGTATATATATATGTACTTTTAGAGTCAGTTTGCCGAGAAGAGAAGTCTAGACAGATATGAAGTCCCGTCTAGTTATCAGATGTTAAGTGAAATTGGTGAAGCCAATCAAATCATCCTTGATAAAAAGGTAAAATTTTAGGAAAAATCTCAGCTGTCTCTCCTGCAGTTTTCCTCCAGATTGTATCACATTTAGCATTTTGCAAAACCTTGTGCTATAGGATGTATATATTAAAACAGTTGGAAATCAAAAAAGATAGATATGCTATAGCTGCTTTCCTGTAAAAATTTCCCTCATTGCACACTGCATGGTAAATTGATGTACAAGATAATGGAAGTCACTATGCAAGGCTTGAAATAAGCATCCGGAGACAGACATTGTCCGGCGTTCCAA
>NW_008710406.1:2968-5769 GCF_000327385.1 Lottia gigantea
ACCCAAGGATGAACCCTATTTAAAATCAGAAAGATCAAAAAATAATAAGTATGAGTCATTGCCCTTGTTATTGAAAATGCATTCAATATGTAGCTCGTAAACACACTCTAGAAAGCACAATTCTTGACAGATTTTGATGAAACTTGGTTATATTATTCAGCATCACCTCAAAAAGTTCAAAAGAAGTGTATGTCTGAAGGTTGAATATTTCATACTGGTAATTGTTACTGTACTACTAAATATTTGTATTTAAAATCAAAGCTGCCAGTGGGCGTATATTACCTTGCCTGGCAGCTTTCTAATGCAATAACCATCAGGCAAGAATCTCACCATACTAGACTTCATATTGCAACAAAATCCTGTAGATTTGTCTTCAGTTGGACAAACAAAATCACACAACTCTGGTAGCTTTCTGTATAAGCTTTGTTTCATGATTTTATAGCTGAATTCCATGAATTTTAATTCTCTTTTTTCAGAGAAACACCCAGTAAATTACCAGAAACCAAATCTGTTTTACTTTTCTGTTTTAATGGTAAGTACCTAAACTTTATGAAACCCAGAGTCAGGTGATGTCTTGTGTTTCTATACTAAGACAGTAGTACAACAGTGGACCACTCTTTGAAATATATAACCCATAGTTAGGTGATGTCTGGTGTTTCTAGACCCAGATAGTAGTACAACAGTGGACCACTCTTTGAAATATATAACCCAGAGTCAGTTGATGTCTGGTGTTTCTAGACCCAGATAGTAGTATAACAGTGGACCACTCTTTGAAATATATAACCCAGAGTTAGGTGATGTCTGGTGTTTCTAGACCCAGATAATAGTACAACAGTGGACCACTCTTTGAAATATATAACCCAGAGTTAGGTGATGTCTGGTGTTTCTATACTAAGACAGTAGTACAACAGTGGACCACTCTTTGAAATATATAACCCAGAGTCAGTTGATGTCTGGTGTTTCTAGACCCAGATAGTAGTACAACAGTGGACCACTCTTTGAAATATATAACCCAGAGTTAGGTGATGTCTGGTGTTTCTAGACCCAGATAATAGTACAACAGTGGACCACTGGTGTGATATCTGGTGTTCCTCTAAACAGTCTATAGTACTACAGTGGACCACTGGTGTGATATCTGGTGTTCCTCTAAACAGTCTGTAGTACTACAGTGGACCACTGGTGTGATATCTGGTGTTCCTCTAAACAGTCTATAGTACTACAGTGGACCACTGGTGTGATATCTGGTGTTCCTCTAAACAGTCTATAGTACTACAGTGGACCACTGGTGTTCCTCTAAACAGTCTATAGTATTACAGTGGACCACTGGTGTTCCTCTTAACAGTCAATAGTACTACAGTGGACCACTCAATGAAAACGGTAATGTTATTTTATATCTTACAGTACCAACCAAGGGTAAAACGAAACCATACGACATGGAGTTTATTAAACCATTGATGCATCTAGTATTTTACAGTATTGATAAAGTCTCACGATTAACTCTTGGAAAGGAGGTAAGAAACTAAACTCTAGTGTGGACTTGTTTCTAGTCTTTCTGAATGGACAATAAAGTTAGGTCTAGTAGTTCTGTTAGCTGAATGTGGGACAAACTGCTTGACATGGTAGCCTAATGCTGTTATCTTTATAAAAAATTTTACTCATTGCATTAGTCTGATCAGGAGCATTTAAAGATGGGTTTCCTTATTTTTTTAGTGTCAAATTAAGCAAACTATTTGATTAATTGGTGTTTCTAATGAATTATCATGAATTCTTAATCATATCATTATGTTCTTATTGCATATAATTAAGAGTTTTGGATTGTTTGTACTTTGGGCATTTTATTTTGTTTCATTTTTTTTTTTGCAGGCTAGAGGAAAAGCTGACAAGAATCGCCAGAAGGCTGAAGAAGTTTTTCTGAAGTCCATTCATTCTCAACGTCAAGAGGCAGCTCAGTCTCGACGGGAAGAAAAACGCAGAGCTGAAAAAGACAGACTAATGAACGAGGAGGATCCTGAAAAAGCTCGAAAACTTGAAGTAAGTCAGGTGACATTTTTATACGCCCACATGAAATGGGGGGCGTTTATTGCCCTCACCCATATCCGTCGGTCCGGCCGTCCGTCTGTCCATTGGTCCGTCCACAATTGCTCGTAAACACTCTACTAGACGCAATTCTTGAAGGTTATTGACAAAACTTGGTATGAGTGTTCGTAATCACCCAAGGATGAACCCTATCGAAAATCAGAAGAATCGAAAAATATTTAGTATGAGTTATTGCCCTTGTTCTTTAAAATGCGTTCAATTTATAGCTCGTGAACACGCGAGAAGGCGCAATTCTCAATGGATTTTGACGAAACTTGGTGTGAGTGTTCGTAATCAGCCAAGGATGAACCGTATCGAAAATCAGAAGAATCGAAAAATATTTAGAATGAGCTATTGCCCTTGTTCTTTAAAATGCATTCAATTTTTAGCTCGTAATCACTCTAGAAGGTGCAATTCTCAATGGATTTTGATGAAACTTGGTGTGAGTGTTCGTAATCACCCAAGGATGAACCCTATTGAAAATCAGAAGAATCGAAAAATGTTTAGTATGAGTTATTGCCCTTGTTCTTTAAAATGCGTTCAATTTTTAGCCTGTAAACACTCTAGAAGGTGCAATTCTCAATGGATTTTGACGAAACTTGGTGTGAGTGTTCGTAATCAGCCAAGGATGAACCCTATTGAAAATCAGAAGAATCGAAAATATTTAGTATGAGTTATTGCCCTTGTTCTTTAAAATGCGTTCAATTTTTAGCTCGTAATCACTC
>NW_008710406.1:6827-9205 GCF_000327385.1 Lottia gigantea
TAGAAGGCACAATTCTTGACGGATTTGACGAAACTTGGCATGAGTGTTTGTTATCACCAAAAGATGAACCCTATTGAAAATCAGAAAAATTGAAAAATATTTAGTATGAGTTATTGCCCTTGTTCTTTAAAATGCGTTCAATTTATAGCTTGTAAACACTCTAGATTCTCAATGGATTTTGCCGAAACTTGGTGTGAGTGTTCGTAATCAGCCAAGGATGAACCGTATCGAAAATCAGAAGAATAAAAAAATATTTTGTATGAGTTATTGCCCTTGTTCTTGAAAACGTGTTCAATTTTTAGCCTGTAAACACTCTAGAAGGCACAATTCTTGATGGATTTTGACGAAAACTTGGCATGATGAACCCTATTGAAAAACAGAAAAATCGAAAAATATTTAGTATGAGTATAAGCAGCTCTTAAAACATGTGTTTTAAGTATTTCAGAAAACTTAGCTCTGGTGTTCCAAAAGATTAACTCTAGTTTGATAAAACTTAGCTCTTGTGTGTTTCATAAAACTTAGCTCTTGTGTGTTTGATAAAACTGAGCTCTTGTGTGTTTGATCAAACTTAGCATTTGTGTGTTTGATCAAACTTAGCTCTAGTGTGTTTGATAAATCTTAGCTCTTGTGTGTTTGATAAAACTTAGCTCTTGTGTGTTTGATCAAACTTAGCTCTTGTGTGTTTGATAAAACTTAGCATTTGTGTGTTTGACCAAACTTAGCATTTGTGTGTTTGATCAAACTTAGCTCTAGTGTGTTTGATCAAACTTAGCTCTTGTGTGTTTGATGAAACTTAGCTCTTGTGTTCAAATTTGTTTGTTATTTTTTTTAGGATAAAGAAGCTAAAAGAGAATTAAAAAAGAAAATTCCTAAAGTTAAGATGATGAAGGTAAGTTTATAAGCTGTATTTCAGGCAGATATTCTCACATCTCCAAAATATTGAATTCATTATGGAAATTCTCACAAAATCATAGGAAAATATTGGATTCACCTTTCGATTAATTCCCCTGTGCTACTATAAATATCGTAGGTGACCGTTTAAAACCTCGTATAACGATATATGACGCGAAATCACTTTTCAAGAAAAACGCAAAAAAACTATTTGTACGCGTATTTTGTTAAAATCTTTTTTATTATTTTTTTACCGCTATACATGGTTTTCATTCTTTGAAAATATAAACCTCATATAACAATTTGAGATCTCCGGCCTATTGAACCAAAAACTCGTATAATAATACAGTATACAAGGTTTTTCATTTTCATCTGCAGAAAAAGGAACATTGAACCTCGTATAATAATATATTTTTCAAGGTTTTAAATCTGACTGTTTATATACGTGTTATTTAATTAGTGGTTTTTGAGTTATTTACAATCAAGCTAAGAATACGAGGTTTTGATCACAAGATCCGCGCTTTTACCAGCTTTCGAACGGTACCAAAAAGTCAAAATGACCAAATATGGCATATACAAGGTTTCAAGCGGTCACCCACGATATAGTGGTTTGCACTAATTCATGCATGGGGATTATCATAAAATCTAGCCTAATTTATGCTCAAATCCCTCTGATGGACTCTTTGAAAATCAGACGAATCGAAAAATATTTACTATGAGTTATTGCCCTTGCTCTTGAATTGTTTGTGGACACGATAGAGAGCTGGTTTCTGGATGGATTTTGACGAAACTTGGTGTGAGTGTTTGTAATCACCCAAGGATGAACCCTATTGAAAATCAGACGAATCGAAAAATATTTACTATGAGTTATTGCCCTTGTTCTCGAAATGCTCATAAACACTCTAGAAGGAACAATTCTTGACTGTTTTTGACGATGTAAGATTTAAACAAAACCCATGAAATATGAAAATTTGACTCTCAGAAACATTCATTTACTGATGACTCGCTATTTTTTCAAGAGTTTTCTGCTCGATAAGTTTACAAATTACACTTAAAAATTTGTTCTTTTCAGGTTGGATAATAGTGGAGAGATGGAGAGTAGCAGCCGAAGATATGAATGAATGAAAATATTTTAATCACATCGTGTAAATCCCACCCTCTATATTGATCTTAAATTATTGTATATTTTTATTGTTTTATGTCTGTGAATTCTTGGGTTGAATGCCATTTTCTTATTTGACTCACAGAAGCATAGGCCATGGTAATAGAAATTATTGTACATTATCATTGTTCTTTGTTTTATTTGGGTTGAATGCCATTTTCTTATTTGACTCACAGAAGCATAGGCCATGGTAATAGAAATTATTGTACATTATCATTGTTTTTTGTTTTATTTGGGTTGAAAGGTATTTTACTATTTGACTCACGGAAGCATAGCCCATGGTAATAGAAATCGTATATTATCATTGTTCTTTGTTTTATTTGGG
>NW_008710406.1:11092-11950 GCF_000327385.1 Lottia gigantea
GTGCCTTTCGCTCAACTATATCTGACGTCAGCCTATCACATGATCAATCAAAATGGCGGACCACTACAGTGATAGTCACGCTTGTCCTAGTTTAAATTCAGGCGATCGGATATTATAAAGGTAGGGGTAATCTTGCCATAATTCAACAAATTTAACCTCAAGGATTGATTCTGTCACCTCTTCACTGGGCGCTGCCATCGTTGAATACCAATAACGCATGCACGTTGTGTTCGTTGTCTGAGAAAGTCGCGCACGGCTACCCGCACACGGTGCCATCGGCCACGAGTGGTCAAAAATATCAAACATGATAGATATTTTTCACACGACCACGAGTGGCCAAATGCACTAGAGTTCGGATAAACTAGTTGGTTAGTGTTTCGGACTATACTTCAAGTAAAAAATATAGGACTGTAAATCATATTCAATCAGACTTAAAAATACACGAAGACAGGTCGATACAGGTAAAATATTGTCGTAGCACATAACAATAACATATTATGTAATATTTAGTATCCACGTCTCTATTGAATAACACGACTTGATTTATTGCTATTGAATTTTAAAGGTAGACGGGATTTGATCTAGTTACCTATACAGCCATTTAAATTTCGCGTTCGATTACTTGCGCCGCGCTTCCACGACTATGTTACTCGGGCATTCGCGTAAACGAACGGTTTCGAGCTTACCCGAAGAGGCAGTCACATGGTTGCCGGCAAATACGAAATGAATATGGACAGGGCATGTCAAACAATGCCCGAGTAACATTGTTGTGGAAGCGCGGCGGGAGTAATCGAACGAGATTGCATTGATCGCACTGTCCGCCATCTTCTTGTATTGCACTATGGGATACTTGCCGAA
>NW_008710406.1:12065-12313 GCF_000327385.1 Lottia gigantea
TTTTAAAGTGATACTACGTCTTAGAATTAACATAAAATTGAAGAATTTTAAACCTGGCGAATAAGAGCCAGTAGATATACCTGGTGTCATAAATAACATAACAGGATCCTTATATAATCCGATAAATCCAAAAAACTTAGTAATTATCCATAAATATGCAATTAACTATTGAAAAACGCTTAATATCAAGATTAAGCGTTTTTCAATAATTACTTAGTTTTATGAATTTTCCAATTTTCTAGATTTTA
>NW_008710406.1:32888-34503 GCF_000327385.1 Lottia gigantea
TTGCGAAGCGTGGAAAAGTTTTGAAAACATTTTTGAAGTTAAAATTTACAACATTTTTGGAGAAAATTTCCAAAAGCGGAAAAAGGTTTTTCTTCGGGGCTAAATAAAGTGGGGATTTTCAAACTAATATTATTTTGGATTAATCATTTGACACGAATTGTTATTGGTCAACTCCTGTTTTGTGCAAAAAAGGGGGATTTGTCCACCCTTTTTCGTGCATAGCCTGAAGCACACAGAGCTACAGTTTATTGTCCCATCCGAATGACTAGACACTTTTTTCTTACCTACATCACTGACAGGGGGAAAAAAATCTAAAAGCAAATCTATGTATATGGTTAAAAACTCGATGTTTTCGTATGTTCATGTTTTGATTTTCATCGTGGGAGCCTGGGTGGCCGAGCTTCCCAACTCGTTTTCCCAAGTCATTAGTCACTCCGAGGCCTCGTGTGCTAAAGCCTGTGCTCGTTACAGATCCTTGTAAAAATCGACAGGGGGCTAACTGCCCCCCCCTTTTTAACACATACATAATCCCGACAAGATTATGTATGACTAGACGCTTTTTCCTCGACCTGCATTAATGACAGGAGAAACCTTGCTGAGAACTCCTATTTCGGAACTGAACCCCCAATGCCAACATGTGCAATTATATGTCTACCTTACTAAACCACGACGGCACCCCAAAGACAGTGTCAAGAGGCAAGCGATGTTTGTACAGCCCAAATAACGTAACAATTCAAACCAACAATATAAAAATATAATTTGTTTATGGCAATCCCTATATTTGCTCTGTGTCTCTAAAAGATTCGCAGATATTTCCACGTGTACGTTATTTTTATCCTGGACCATATTGGTCACCGTATTTCCCCGAATATTCAAAATTATCCGGTTTGGAATGTAGCATAAACAATGGAAGTTCATAAAGGTGGGTGGGGGATTGACCCAATTGGACAATTACTAACATGTATTATACCATTACGTTAAACCCAATACAAAATCACATCAACATACCTGTAATTAGCATCAAAATCACTTTCAAGTTCTCCATATTGACAAGGCACCTTAAGTTCCGATCATAACGTTACCAGAGTTTTTCAAATATTTCACTTTTATATAACAGACAATATTGTACAAGCTTTAAGCGACCGTTATTTCGTAGTAGCTCAGTGTCTGTCGAGTTCTATTTTTAGTAACATGACAGGTGGGTCTGTGTCATATAGATTTTCGGCAGATAACTCTTTCTTATGGTTGTTAGTCGATTATCTCCCTTTACAATTTTCATTTTAGATCAAATAAAACAGAGTTATATGTCCTACTGTTCTGTATCAAATTCCTTATAAAATGAAATGAATGGAGTTTTACGTCCTACTTTTCTGCACCATGTGGGCTACTGAAGACGGGCAACGCCATGCAGGGTGCCATGAGGGACATTTTGCGAGGACAGCGGCATTAGCCTGCTCTTTTTCGATTTTCAACTGTCGAGGGATCTTAAACGTGGACAACCTGTAGCACATTGGGCCTCGGTTTATTGTCCCATCCGAAAGACTAGACGCTTTTTCCATGCCAGTCCCTCTTACCTGCATCACTGACAGGGGGAAACGCGGGTTGAAAAACCCGA
>NW_008710407.1:0-739 GCF_000327385.1 Lottia gigantea
TTTTCTTGTTGACTTTTATGAATATCGATTGAGGTAAATAAATCAGTTGAAGAGGTATATTCGAATGAATAACTATTATTAACAAAATATAGTTTTACGTATTCAAAGTCTGTCGTTCGTAAAAAGTCATAACTCATATTTCCTTCTTTTTGTGGTTCTAGATTTCTAATAATACTTACTGATGGTGGACTGGACCGTCTCCAATATCATATCAAAATCACTAAACGAAAAGTCATCTTCTTCTTTATCTGGTATGATTAACATTCTAAACCTATCTATATATTATTCACTCGTTTTAATTTCATATAAGTGATCTTTCCTGCTGTTTTCGTAGTTAATTTCAAATTCTTTAATTTCTACATTTTTTGTACCATTGATACACTTAAGAACTTTTTGAGCGTTAAATTTTTAATTAGGTATATGTAAGTTTTGTCTGAAGAATATTGAATCAACTTTTACCTGAAAAGGAAAAGTTATTTCAATTATAAGTTTTCCTCGGAAAATAATAACACTAGAATAATCACTAACAAACATTTCATAGGGATTATCACCACTATGTTTATATACTCTAATATTTGCTGTAAATCCATATTTTCTATATTCATACTCTCTTGATCTATCAATATTATCAGTAATAGAAGTATCTTTATTACTCAAACTTCCAAATGGAAGACTAAAATAATATGATTTATTTTCTTTCTTGAGATACTTTTCTAATGCGACTATATTTTTGTCCTGT
>NW_008710407.1:3638-5749 GCF_000327385.1 Lottia gigantea
ACAGGAAGAGAACCAATGATTTTTGTATATCTCCAAAATAAGTTTTAGGAGCGTGAGCGACAATCATTTTTATCCTATAACTTTAAAACCTTTTCCTTTCCTTTCTTCTAATCTCCTGTTTCGCAGATCTCTTATTAGTTGTAATTCTTTCAACTCGTTAGATTGTTTCACTGTGTCGCTTATACTCTTTCCCGATTGAGCCGTGGGCTTTCGCTTCGGATGAAATAGGTGATTTGTTGTTTGAAACAAAGCTAGCTACTTTTGGAATTATTGTTTTACCTAGAGAAAATATTGATGAAAAGATACCGTCGCCCGAATAATGAGTTAATTTGGTCTGTTTTCTAGAAGTTTTTTAGACTAAAAAATAACATTATTTATAACGAGGCTATTAAAAAAACCGGATGTGAAGCGAAACAAGGAAGTTATTTTATATAAGGGTATTTTTAATATGCTTTTTTGATGGAATGTAGGAATTGATTGAAGGTGTTTTTGGTGTAGGAATTTATGAAATGTAGGGTGTATAGGTGTAAGAATTTATTAAATATAGGGTGTTTAGGTTTTTTTAGTGTAAGAATTTATGAAATGTAGGGTGTTTAGATTTTTTGGGGGGGCTTTCCAATATGGTTGCACTTTTCCCCATGGAATGAAATGGAATTGGGGGAAAGTGCGACCATATTGAAAGGCCTTATACTACTGTCCGAATGCCTACCACAACCAGTCTCCAGACAATCACTGCGTTCAAATCTGTGTTTGCTCGTCATGGCATTCCGACCGAACTATTTACGGACAACGGACCTCAGTTCTCAAGTTACGTTTTCAAAACGTTCGCGTCCGATTGGGATTTCGTTCACAACACATCAAGTCCAAAATTTCCACAATCGAATGGTCAGGCGGAGCGGTGTGTTCAGACAGTGAAGAATCTACTTCGAAAAGCAGACGAATCAGGTTGAGATATGTACACTAGCCTAATGAACTATCGGGCATCGCCAATCGATGGTGTAGGACTTTCGCCATCTCAGATACTCATGAACAGACAGTTGCGTACAAAGTTACTTATTACATCCGATCTATTGAATTCCAAAGTTACGGAGTCCCGTAAACCAGATCTTATTGCACGTCAGCAGAAACAAAAATTTTATTATGATCGCCAGTCAGTACCGTTACCAAGTGTTAAACCAGGCGAAATCATTCGCGTACAGAAAAAACAATGGGAACCGGCCATTGTTGATCAAAAGCTACCTGAAAGATCATATATAGTGCGCATCGGAAATAACAAGTTATATAGAGGGAATCGTAGACAACTACTAAAGACTGGCGAGACTTCGTTGCCGAGTACCGCTCGTGATGATGCCGACATTATATTAGATAATCCACCGCAACCGCCTTACAACGACATCATCCCGACTTCACCGAAAGCACAAGAGGGAACACTTAAC
The DNA here is from genome assembly GCF_000327385.1 of Lottia gigantea. NCBI lineage: Eukaryota > Metazoa > Mollusca > Gastropoda > Lottiidae > Lottia > Lottia gigantea. Next base: position 5,075 of record NW_008710407.1, read on the forward strand.
TCTCTACTCCGAGAAAACCGACCACAACGAACATCGAAACGACCAAAACATCTTGAGGACTATGTTTGTACATAAACTGTTTTTACATGTTATTTTCTAATCAAATAGATTGTAATGCATATATTTTGTTTGTTCTAGTCATGATCTTTTCAGGGACGGGGAAGTATTTTATAAGGGAGATGTAATGCTATTCAGTTTGTTTACATTTTTACAAAGGCGATGCAACGTTATTTTAGTTCTTATTTATTGTCTAAACATAAGCGATTTGTAAGGACATGTAGCGACCTTCAGTTAATAAACCATTGTTGTCGTTTATTTCACAATTCATATTGATGAGATCTTGGATAAGTTCGAATTTGACGATCTTTCGACGAACGGTTTTTGAGATATTGCCCTTGGCTTAGGAAACACGCATCAAAATTTGTTTGTGAACACAATAGAGACTACAGTTTTCAACTGATTTTAATGAAATTTAGTGTGATCATACATATTAATGCGATCTTGGTCAAGTTCGAATTTGACGATCTTTCAATAACGGTTTTTGAGTTATTGCCCTTGATTTGGGAAAAACGCGTCAAAATTTGTTTGTGAACACATTAGAGACTACAGTTTTCAACTGATTTTAATGAAACATAGTGTGATCATGTATATTGATTGGATTATTGATATTGATTT
>NW_008710407.1:7015-10406 GCF_000327385.1 Lottia gigantea
TTATTTGGAATTCACCTCAGTTTGAATATGTAGATTTTGCACTTAATCATCCAATCTTCTGTTTTGATCTATCATCTCATCAAGAAGAATGATAAGAATTGAGTAAAAATACACCCTTAAAAATGAAACCAGAATCTTTAGTTATGAAAATAATACAAGCTATTGAAACAGCTTCCCCAACTGTAATAACTTTCAATGGTAAAAAAATCAGCATAACTAAAAAACGTATTGATAAACACAAATATTGTAAAGTCAGAGACGATATAGACTTAGAAAGAATTGACGCGAACGCAAAATAAAGTGGATTTTTACCTTTCCTACTACCTTTAATATTTGGTGGTATTGCAGCGGCGGGTGCATCAACTGGCGGAATTTCTGCCATAGTCAAAGCTGCCAACGCAAAGAAAGCAGCTGATGCTAAAGCCGCTGAAGAACGCAGACATAATTTAATAATGGAAAGGGAAGCCGAGGGTTCAGGAGTGGGAGATATGATAGGCACAATAAAAGAATTTGGAAAAAGAAACCAAGAAAACTGTTAAACAAGGATTAAATAAATTCGTAGATAGTATTGACACAGGAAAAGTCAAAGTCAAACATAAGGGTAATGGAATATTTTTAAAAAATATACACACTGGAGAAGGATTATTTCTTTCAAAGTATAAAGGAGAAGGAGTGATTTTTGGAATAAAATAAAATAATAAAAAATGGGCAAAAAATTTAATCATTCAGAAATATTTCCTAGTAACCCAATGCTCATGTGTACATGCGATAGTTCCGGTTCTGGGAAAACTCATCCAACTTTTAACATGTTGACAACACCAACCCTTTTAGATTTCGATTCTTTGAATATCTACACAACAACACCAGAGCAATCGTATTATTAATTTCTCAAAGCTTTAGAATATTTACCAAAGAAAGATGTTCAAGACATATTTCAATATTACGAAGAAAACGAAGAAGAAGTGGAAATAAAAGATATCATAGATAACTTCATTAAATCAAAGAATCCAACGGATACAAAAGTTTTTCTTACGAAAAATGTTAATGATCTAGACTTTTCTAATATTGATAGCAATCGAAAGAACTTAATATTGTTTGACGACTGCGCAGCGCAAAGAAATGAAGCTGTTCAACAAGAATTCTTCACAAAGGGAAGACATCACAACTGTCACTGCATATACCAATCCCAATCTTTTTACGGAATGGATTCTATGTTCATTAGAAAAAATGCAAATTGTTTTTTATTATTTGAATTAAACGATAAATATTTATCTCAAATCATTCAATCGATTAATCACGGAATGGACAGAGATGCATTTAAAAAGGTTTGTAAAACTCAATGGAAAAACCCAGATGATCATGGATATATATTCGTTAATACTAGAAAACCTGCAGGTGAAAGAGTTATGACAGATATATGTTAATTTTATTTTTTTAAAAATGAGTAGTGATTGGAATAATATTTTAAAAAGAAATAAAGAATATATCAAAGCTAAGAATAAAATAAAGACCCAAGTTGAAAAAAACAAATAACAACAACTTGGATTAACAGAAAATCTACAAACTCTATTTCAACCAATATTAAAATCTCAAGAGGATATTAAAAAGAAATTAGCTTTAGAATATAGACCTCCTATAGAACCCACACCTCCTATAGAACTTCATCACCCCAAAGCGATTGAATATGGTGGTATTATAATTAGGACAGTAGATGATGTAAAACATTATTTTTCAAACCCTGACCCAGATTTACCAAAGAGCATTTCACCAATCGTTGATGAAGCGGGGCTAATGTTTAATGGTTTTAGAAGAAGATTTAGTCCAAATACCCCAGAATTTGTAATCGATACAAAATATTATATATACACATTAACGAGAGGATTAATAGATTTAATGAATAGCGAGGATGTTGTTGGTATTGCCGATTATAAGGATTTAGTAGCATACTCCAAATTTCTAGATGCAATAAGATAGTCGGGACCCGAAACAAGAACATCGAAAGAAGTTAAAATATATAAAAGAGTAATTGAACGTGATGAAGAGGAGCTAGGTGATTATGCAGAAGATTATCCACCAATCACACAAAATATGGTGGCATCTGGACAAGGTATAACGTTTTTATCCGACAACAACGAGGAACTACTTAATAGATTACGAGTAATATTAGCGGCAATGAAGAAAGGACATCGATCACACAGACAATTTAATGAAGTGAATTGTATACTGAAAAGACTCCTAGAGAAAGTTATTATAGATAAAAATGATTATAAAAGTGTGATTAAATATGTCAAGTAAAGAACAACTATTCGTTATCACCTCAAATAAATCAGACATTAAATTGTCTCTAGATTATGAGTACGAACTCGATCGCAATCAAGAATATGAATTGGGATTAAAGTATTTCTCTGTTTACAATTCCATTAGAAATGCCAACGAAAAAAATAAACAAATAAAAATAACAGATAATGGATTTCGGGGAAGGGAGGGTTTGATTCCCCCAAATGTACAGGCCTAGGGTGGAGCAGACACTTTATTTAGAAATTAGGATTAAGGGTCTTGATATTGGGTTTTCTTCTGTTCTTATTCTGACCTGAAATTAGAAAAAATAACTCGCCCGATGGGCGAGAAGTATAGTATCTGTTATGTACTGATTGTTTTTAGTTTACTATGAACAATATTATCATTTAAGTTCTTATTTTTTGAATATGCAACTATCATTTTCTGCTAATAGACATGGGGGAATTTCTCTTGAAGGCTCTTATAGTGGGCATGAACTATCTTGCTTGCTCGATTGCTGGTTGTATTAAACGGGACAACAAAGGGTGCTATGCCTACATTATGATGAATATTTAGTCCTATAGGTCTTGCTGTATTCAATGTCTCAATCCAATGGGCCTCCCTAGATTGACGGAATTTGGTAGTTTCATCTTCGGGCAAGTCAATTTCTATACGCTCAATTGGGATTAGGGTGAGATCGTCTATTGAAGGTCGTCGAGGTTGAAATGATTAGAAACAGGCTTGTCTTTCTTTAGTTTGATGTCGCATTAAAGCGAGTTCGTAAATTATTCTTAGTTTCTCCTACATTTTGTTTGGGGCATTTCTTGCATGAAATTAAATATATTACATTCGAATGTTCACATGTTAGATGTTCCTGGATCGGGTACCTTTTATTCATAGAGTTGCTTACAAAATAATGAGTTTCTGATATAAAGGGACATGTTTTGCATCTACTGGACAAACATGGAGCACTTCTTAAACCTGGAGGTACTTCGGCATAAAGTCTGTTTTTAGCTGCTATCTGTGCTAAGGTGGAATTTTTTATGTTTCGTAAAAATCGTTTAGAGTACCCACGCTCTTTCAGTTTTGAGAAAACAATCGTACAGGCTTGGTT
>NW_008710407.1:12169-17443 GCF_000327385.1 Lottia gigantea
ATCTTCTACAGCTATCTTATCATTAGAGTAACCCTTAAACGTTTACTTTTCTTTTAGAATACCGTCAGAAGTTAGAATGATATTGTATTTAACTTTTGGCGCTATATAAACCATATATAATCCCACCATCACCGTAATCATTCTTTCCTTTACAATAATCATTTTCGGACACCAGCCCAGCTTCATTTAATTTATCCCAGTATCTATATAGTATATTTCCGGCTTATAAAATCCATCTATTACGTGAATAAAATTATTCACTATTTTTTTACTGTGAGGTGTACAGTCAAATTCTTTTTCTTCTTCATTTATCTCAACGATATATTGAGTCTCATTTACATTTGGAAAGCTTTTGACGTGTGAATCGAAGTTGGGTTTTGAAGTCGCTTCACTCCATAGATGTCTCGATGTAGTTATATCCTTCTGAATAGATTTACCATACAATAAATTACCGAATAATTTCATACAATTACTACCTACGATATTACCTTCTCGTTTATATTTATTTCTTAGATCTCTCAAAATTAAAATATAATCTCTATATGATGGAGATTTAAAATTTTCTTCGTATACTATACTATCTAATATTTTAATAATTCGTCCACAGGCTTTAACTATTTCTTGAATATCGACCGATGTTACAATTTCTGAACAGAAGCCATTTCTGAACCTGATTTTAGTGCCAGTTTCCTTATTACCTTCTTTGGAAGAACATCTTGGTAGGATATACAAACCAGACTTTTAAAATAGCCGTTCTAGGTCTGAATTTCTGCTCATTAAAGAGCTTAACAAATTCTTTATTTTCTTTCGGTAGAAACGGTCTACCACTTTCCGCTCTCGGATATTCGCTGTCTAAATCCGACATGGCGGAAGCGTATAAACCGTTAGCATCAAAGGCCATTAGTTTAGTACATTTTTTTTTTATAAGTTTTGAATTAACTTCCGTTTGATCTTTTTTACTTTTACTATATTCTTTAAATAAATCAATTATATTACTACTCTCGAGTTCTGTGTATTCACTTAATATATTACAAATTTCATCCATTTTGTTCGTTTCAAATATTTTTCGATTTGCCGAAACTCTTCTACTTTTTAATGGATTTTCTGATAAAATATCTTATAAAAGGGTGTGTATGTGAGTAAACCTTTTCTACGTTTTCTTTTTCGGTGTGTTTCGGAACCATTCTAGTAGTTTCATACCATTTTTCTTCAACCATTTCCTTATGGTAATGATATAAATAATACCAACCCTTTAAAGATAAAGAAGAGGCCGTTAGATTATTGGAAATATTCTGGAATACAACTTCTTTCATAACTTTGTTATATTTATCAAACAAGCTCCAAGACATAACGTATCTCTTTTAGCGTAAGGTTCCCATTCGTGTCTTAAAGATTCCCAATTATCTTCGGTGTATTTTGTAATATTAATATCGGTGATCTTTCTCAAATTCATTGGTAGATTAGATGAATTTCCCCATGCCGCTAAACTAGATTTTTCATGTTGATAGGAACATATGAAATTAATATTTTGCGAATAATTAGAGTTGCCCATTATTTGTTTTTGTGTTTTCCATTTTTTCTGTAAATATTCTGTAAATATTTTTTTCGCATTTTTAAGCACGATCCAGTTATCAAAACCGCTACCGTTATGAGAAATTAATGTTATTCTTTTTTGATCTATTTTTCCTAAACGTTGTAACATTTGATCGATGCAATCTTTACCCACAAATATTTCTACTATATTCATTAATTTATTTTATCAGTGGGATTTAAATGTGGAAGTTATGTTTTATTCTGTCTAACATTTTTCTTAGTTTTTCTAAATTAATCAACGTGCAAGAATAAGGAATGGCTTTATTCGTTTCTTTTTCGCTATTGGTTTCGCAATCCCATGCGTATAAACAATCATCGTGAATTGTTGGAAAAACGTTTAGTTTTAGAGGTGAAACTTGTGTTATCGCATTATCATCTTTACAAGTTCTCCATACGTTTTCATCGTAATTATCTTCTATTTCTTTAATGCCCAAGGTTTTTTTATTTCTTCTAATGAGACAGAAATGTGATTTATGTAAGTAAAATAACAATCTAATTCCTCGGATACTTTCTTTGGTTGAAAATGCCTATGTTTGGGCATATAAATTTGAAAATAAGTATTAAATTTCTTATTGAATTCACAGATTCTAGCAGTTGTTATAACTCCTTTTCTGTTGGATTTTGAAAAACTGTTGAAATTCTTTTGTGTAGTCTTCGTTTAAAACACGATTTACGCACTTTACAAAGCAGTATTCATCGCTTGGTATATAACAATTTATACCGATATATTCATTTATCTTTTTGATCACCACTACCCTTTTTTGATCTTTTTATTTCTTTGAAATTGTTTCTACGTAAAATGATTTTTCCTAAAAAATACCAATCAGAAGCATCCGATTTTACATCCACAATGCGAAGAAATTGCGAAAAGTTTTGGCATTAAAGCCTACAAATTCCATTTTTTTGTTTGTGTTCTCCATCTTGAATTATCTCTCCATCTAATTCAATTTGTCCTTTAAACGTATCAAATTCATCAGAGATGTTAATAATAATGAAAAAAAGTTCATTTGATATGAATGTTTCATCGTCTAAAATTTCAATTTTATTCATACTTTTTAAGCAACTATTTTTAACTATGAATTTTTAACTTTTATAGATGATATTTCTACATCAAATGTTTCTAAAATTTCATTGAATTTTTCTAATTCTTCAATGGTTATGTTCTTATCTTCTCTCGATCTTTCGAAAAATATATAAACAATTTATTAAGATAATGTATTTAAAATTTCTGTTTTCTTTTTATAATGAGCTTTCTGTTTTGATGTAAAACCTAAAGTAATCAATCCACAAGATGAAGTTTGAACGGCAATGAACGCGGCTAATACAGTTGGGACAATTATTGGAAGCATTAATCCATCGGTTACGGCTGTTGCCACCATTATCCCTACTGTTAGAAGTGTGCTTAATGTTTTGAAAACAGAATCAATTCAACTCCATGTTTTTCTACATTTGTTGAAATGTTTTAGTTTTTCTTTTAGTTCGATTTGTTTTTCTATCATGTAGTTTTGTCTGCTTTCTAGTTCCTTTTTTTAGGTAATTAAATTAAGTCAACTTCTGATAAAGCAAAAGATGGAAAGGGTTTAACATCTACAATAGGTTGCCCAGTAAGATGTCCACCAGGCAGTATTTTTTCATTATCTGTTATAATTATTTCAGGTTTAATAATAAAAACTTCTACAGTAACAAGCGATATTTGTTCTTTCGAATCATTAATCTTATTTAGATGAACTGAAAATTTTGGTTTTTCGATATTGATTTTTATCATACATCTACAAGTATATAGGTCACAGTAGAAACGTGACATATATTCTTCCAACTTCTAATCTACCATTACGTTCAATTATTGATGAAAATATTATAAATTCTTTATCTTGTTGACTTTTATGAATATCAGTTGAAGAGCTATATTCGAATTTATAACTATTATTAACAAAATATAGTTTTACGTATTCAAAGTCGGTCGTTCGTAAAAAGTCATAACTCATATTTCCTTCTTTTTGTGGAACTGGATATCTAATAATACTTAATGATGGTGGACTTTTCGTTTCCAATATCATATCAAAATGAGTAAATGAAAGATCATCTTCTTCAATATCTGGTATGATTAACATTCTAAACCTATCTATATATTTTCCACTCGTTTTAATTTCATATAAGTCACCATTCCTGCTGTTTTCGTTGTTAATTTCAAATTCTTTAATTTCTACATTTTTTTTGTACCATTGATAAACTGAAGAACTTTATGAGCGTTAAATTTTCTATTAGGTATATATAAGTTTTGTCTGAAGAATATTGAATCAACTTTTACCTGAAAAGGAAAAGTTATTTCAATTATAAGTTTTCCTCGGAAAATAATAACACTAGAATAATCACTAACAAACATTTCATAGGGATTATCACCACTATGTTTATATACTCTAATATTTGCTGTAAATCCATATTTTTTATATTCATACTCTCTTGATCTATCAATATTATCAATAATAGAAGCATCTTTATTACTCAAACCTCCAAATGGAAGATTGAAATAATATGATTTATTTTTTTTCTTGAGATACTTTTCTAATGCGACTATATTTTTGTCCTGTTTTAAAACTAGGTTATTAATAGTGGTTATCTGTTGTTGAATAACACTATCATCAATGTTCTGTATTTGTTGTTGAATATAGGTTTTGATTTCGCTATCATCAATATTTTGTATTAGTTGTTGAATATAGGTTTTGATTTCACTATCATCTATGTTTTGTATTTGTTGTTTAATATTTCTTAGATCTTTTTGTTATTCACTGTTAAGTTTAGTTTCCAGAGCATTTAATTCCTGTTGAAACGTATCTTCATTTTCATCTGGAATGTTATCTATTAATTGTTGAATGTCTAATTTTTGTTTTGCAATCTTATCCCCTAATTTAGATATTAATGAAATCAAATTTTGTAACTCAGTTTTATTCGCTACGTTAACCAATTGTTTTTGAATAAAACTTATTAAACCTTTTACCTCTTGTTGCAGTTTAGTATCATTAATAACATTTTTATTATTTAGTTGACGTTTGAAGAATCTTTTAACATTACTTATTTTATCTTCTAAATGGTTTTTATTTACTTCAATTGAATTTATTTGATCCCGTAAATATTTCTTGTGAACGGCGTCATTATCGTTTTCCGGAGATTTTAAATTAGTTACTTTGAAATTGTTCATATTTGAAGAGTGTCTCCGATTTGATCCACAAAGTAACGTTTCGCTTTATTTATCCACGCTGTAGTGTTAGGTTTTTTAGTTTCTAAAGATAAAGAACCTAATCCAAACTTGTTCGCCATTTTTATTGAGTTAAATTTTTTACAATTTCTTCAAACTGTTTTCCGAAACTTAATTGATATAAAACACAAAGTGAAAGCTGTCCACAAAACTTTTGTCCCGGTAATTGAATTTGAAATGTTGAACATTTGATTGGTTGATTTGTCAATTGCACTACCTCTTCAGTGGGTTCTAATCCATAAGAATAGAAAAATATAAGTTATTTGAAGAGTCTTTGTACAAAGAAGAATGATGAACTCCTTTTTGAACGGAAGTATGTATACTTGTTATAGCGTAAAATTATATTATAATTTGAGATCATTTATTTCATCTCTCATACAATAATAAAACGGTGATATATTTAACTCATTCGCCCATCTCATAAGTTG
>NW_008710408.1:0-656 GCF_000327385.1 Lottia gigantea
TGATTAATTTCACTATCTCTTCAGTGGATTCTAATCCAAAAGAATAAAAGAAATATAAGTCATTTGAAGAGTCTTTGAACAAAGCAGAATGTTGAACTCCTTTTTGATTGGAAATATGTATATTTGTTATAGCATAAAATTTACCTTTCTTATATTTAAGATCATTTATTTCATCTCTCATACAATAAAAAACGGTGATATATTTAAATCATTCGCCCAAGTTTTTGGTTGTATCAGTTCCATATTTATCGAGAAAGCTATTCATATTGAAAAGTCGGTTTTTTGAAGTCCGTTTTGATAAAACCTATCTATTATTTGTTCTTTGTCCTGATCGATTAATATAACAGATTGGACGAGACTTCACAGAAGTTGAAGTTCGATCATAATTTTATCAGCCAATCTGTAGTGATGAGGGATTAAGTGAGATAGCATGTGCGCATGACAAGATCAGTTTTTGAATGTCCCATGTGTCAGAACTATCTGTAGTGTTAAGGGTGGGACATTGTTCATCTGCAGTGGAGGGCACTTAATCCCTCATCACGATCAAGATGGTCCGGTGCGGCGATGCGTTCATTTCACCGCAGCGTTTCACCAGATCGAAACAAACAAGGGTATGTAATTGACATGACACATACATGCAGTTGCATTGCGTTGTT
>NW_008710408.1:34303-35371 GCF_000327385.1 Lottia gigantea
GCTAAGAATAAAATGAAAGACCCAAGTTGAAAATAACAGATTACAACAACTTGGATTAACAGAAAATCTACAAACTCTATTTCAACCAATATTAAAAAGTCAAGAAGATATTAAAAAGAGACTCGCGCCTAGTATTGAACCTTCACCTCATAAAGATCACCCCGAACCGATTGAATATGGTGGTTTTATAATGAGGACATTAGATGATATGAAACGTTATTTTTCAAATCCAAACCCAGATTTGCCAAAGAGCATTACACCAATTGTTGATAATGAAGGGTTATTGTTTAATGGATTTAGAATAAGATTTAGTGGAAATTCACCAATATTCAAAATCGACACAAAAGACTTTATATTTACATTAACAGAAGGATTGATAGATTTAATGAATGGCGGGGATGTTGATATTGCCGATTAGAAGGATTTAGTAGAATACTCAGAATTTCTACATATGATAAGAAAGACGGGGCCCGAAACAAGAAGATTAAAAGAAGTTGGTCTATATATAAAAGCTATTAATCAAGATGATGAATATGCTGAAGACAATTCAATCATACAAGAAATAGACGAGATAGCTAGAGAAAACAGTGGACAAGGTATAACTGTTTTCTTTTTATAATGATATTTTTGTTTTGATGTAAAACCTAAAGTTTTATTGATAATATTGCTTGGGACACAATGATTCTGTCATTATCCATTAATCTTCAAATTTGAATTTTTGATGCAAGGGAAATTATGAATTTTGAGTAAAAGTAAAGAAGTGTTTCCTTATTTTGTTAATGTCAAATTAAGCAAACTATTTGATTAAAGATGGAGTCTTTCATTTTTGTTTCTAATCCATTGTTGTGTGTCAAAACACGATAGGCCGGTTATCCTAACGACTTCCGAGTACAAGAGTTAATCTGTGCTTTCTTTAATTAACTCGTAATTAGCTAATTAACGAGGGAATCCCCGTGTTTATATTTCAAACAGTCCCGATTTCTATTATTTTTAAAGAGAATAACCCATTGTATACAGTCAGGGACATAATTATTACAAAATAATGAGTTTCTGATATAAAGGGACATT
>NW_008710409.1:0-1725 GCF_000327385.1 Lottia gigantea
TAAATTGTTGAAAGATTGTGTACAATAACAAGGAGTAGTATACCCTATAAACTAATGATAACAATGTAAATTGTTGAATGGTTGTCTACAATAACAAGTAGTATACCATTTAAACTAATGATGACAATGTAAATTGTTGAAAGATTGTGTACAATAACAAGGAGTAGTATACCATTTAAACTAATGATAACAATGTAAATTGTTGAATGGTTGTCTACAATAACAAGGAGTAGTATACCATTTAAACTAATGATGACAATGTAAATTGTTGAAAGATTGTGTACAATAACAAGGAGTAGTATACCATATAAACTAATGATGACAATGTAAATTGTTGAAAGATTGTGTACAATAACAAGGAGTGGTATACCATATAAACTAATGATGACAATGTAAATTGTTGAATGGTTGTCTACAATAACAAGGAGTAGTATACCATTTAAACTAATGATGACAATGTAAATTGTTGAAAGATTGTGTACAATAACAAGGAGTGGTATACCATATAAACTAATGATGACAATGTAAATTGTTGAATGGTTGTCTACAATAACAAGGAGTAGTATACCATTTAAACTAATGATGACAATGTAAATTGTTGAAAGGTTGTGTACAATAACAAGGAGTAGTATACCATTTAAACTAATGATAACAATGTAAATTGTTGAATGGTTGTCTACAATAACAAGGAGTAGTATACCATTTAAACTAATGATGACAATGTAAATTGTTGAAAGATTGTGTACAATAACAAGGAGTAGTATACCATTTAAACTAATGATGACAATGTAAATTGTTGAAAGATTGTGTACAATAACAAGGAGTAGTATACCATTTAAACTAATGATAACAATGTAAATAGTTGAATGGTTGTCTACAATAACAAGGAGTAGTATACCATTTAAACTAATGATAACAATGTAAATTGTTGAATGGTTGTCTACAATAACAAGGAGTAGTATACCATTTAAACTAATGATGACAATGTAAATTGTTGAATGGTTGTGTACAATAACAAGGAGTAGTATACCATTTAAACTAATGATGACAATGTAAATTGTTGAATGGTTGTGTACAATAACAAGGAGTAGTATACCATTTAAACTAATGATGACAATGTAAATTGTTGAAAGATTGTGTACAATAACAAGGAGTAGTATACCATTTAAACTAATGATGACAATGTAAATTGTTGAAAGATTGTGTACAATAACAAGGAGTAGTATACCATTTAAACTAATGATAACAATGTAAATTGTTGAATGGTTGTCTACAATAACAAGGAGTAGTATACCATTTAAACTAATGATAACAATGTAAATTGTTGAAAGATTGTGTACAATAACAAGGAGTGGTATACCATATAAACTAATGATAACAATATAAATTGTTGAATTGTTGTGTACAATGTAACTAAGGAGTAGTATACCATTTAAACTAATGATAACAATGTGAATTGTTGAATGGTTGTCTACAATAACAAGGAGTGGTATACCATTTAAACTAATGATGACAATGTAAATTGTTGAATGGTTGTGTACAATAACAAGGAGTAGTATACCATTTAAACTAATGATAACAATGTAAATTGTTGAAAGATTGTGTACAATAACAAGGAGTAGTATACCCTATAAACTAATGATAACAATGTAAATTGTTGAATGGTTGTCTACAATAACAAGTAGTATACCATTTAAACTAATGATGACAATGTAAATTGTTGAA
>NW_008710410.1:0-1550 GCF_000327385.1 Lottia gigantea
GTTATATATACTCCCTGTTAAACTATAATCATATTTATTATAGATTTATTAAAGAAATGTGTTATACTATAATATATTCCCTTGTGTTTCATGTTATATATACTCCCTGTTAAACTATAATCATATTTATTAAAGATTTATTAAAGCAATGTGTTATACTATAATATATTCCCTTGTGTTTCATGTTATATATACTTCCTGTTAAATTATAATCATACTTATCAAAGATTTATTAAAGAAATGTGTTATACTATAATATATTCCCTTGTGTTTCATGTTATATATACTCCCTGTTAAACTATAATCATATTTATTAAAGATTTATTAAAGAAATGTGTTATACTATAATATATTCCCTTGTGTTTCATGTTATATATACTCCCTGTTAAACTATAATAATATTTATTAAAGATTTATTAAAGAAATGTGTTATACTATAATATATTCCCTTGTGTTTCATGTTATATATACTCCCTGTTAAACTATAATCATATTTATTATAGATTTATTAAAGAAATGAGTTATACTATAATATATTCCCTTGTGTTTCATGTTATATATACCCCCTGTTAAACTATAATCATATTTATTAAAGATTTATTAAAGAAATATGTTATACTATAATATATTCCCTTGTGTTTCATGTTATATATACTCCCTGTTAAACTATAATCATATTTATTATAGATTTATTAAAGAAATGAGTTATACTATAATATATTCCCTTGTGTTTCATGTTATATATACCCCCTGTTAAACTATAATCATATTTATTAAAGATTTATTAAAGAAATATGTTATACTATAATATATTCCCTTGTGTTTCATGTTATATATACTCCCTGTTAAACTATAATCATATTTATTAAAGATTTATTAAAGAAATGTGTTATACTATAATATATTCCCTTGTGTTTCATGTTATATATACTCCCTGTTAAACTATAATCATATTTATTAAAGATCTATTAAAGAAATGTGTTATACTATAATATATTCCCTTGTGTTTCATGTTATATATACTCCCTGTTAAACTATAATCATATTTATTAAAGATTTATTAAAGAAATGAGTTATACTATAATATATTCCCTTGTGTTTCATGTTATATATACTCCCTGTTAAACTATAATCATATTTATTATAGATTTATTAAAGAAATGTGTTATACTATAATATATTCTCTTGTGTTTCATGTTATATATACTCCCTGTTAAACTATAATAATATTTATTAAAGATTTATTAAAGAAATGTGTTATACTATAATATATTCCCTTGTGTTTCATGTTATATATACTCCCTGTTAAACTATAATCATATTTATTAAAGATTTATTAAAGAAATGTGTTATACTATAATATATTCCCTTGTGTTTCATGTTATATATACTCCCTGTTAAACTATAATCATATTTATTATAGATTTATTAAAGAAATGTGTTATACTATAATATATTCTCTTGTGTTTCATGTTATATATACTCCCTGTTAAACTATAATCATATTTATTATAGATTTATTAAAGAAATGAGTTATACTATAATATATT
>NW_008710410.1:7618-9503 GCF_000327385.1 Lottia gigantea
CCATCAATTGCTGCATTCCAAACTCCCGTGACACAAGAAAGTGGGCGATTGCAGTCAAGGTATAAGAATAAGACGTAATACCTTGACCTTGTTAAAATGTTTATATGATAAGAGTCAATGACTTAGGCCCTATGTTTTAATCAGGATAAAAACCAACCTCGTCTCCTATGTTTTCTACTGAGAGTAGTATAGGCAAGTTTAGACGTGAGAACAAACACATCTGACGGTTGTATCTCAAGTCACCTATTTTAGTCTTAGTCTACCATATTGCTGTAAATTGATCAAGATGAAAGAACTTGTTGTTTTTATGCTGTTGAATATTTGTTTCGGTAAGTTTAATATAATAGATATAATTAAAATAAATTCATACTTAAAGGGACAGATGCGACAGTTCATTAGTTCATTAAGATACAGAACAGTAGGATATAAAACTCTTGCATCAGTTCATTAGTACAATAAGATACAGAACAGTAGGATATAAAACTCTTGCATCAGTTCATTGGTACAATAAGATACAGAACAGTGGGATATAAAACTCTTGCATCAGTTCATTGGTACAATAAGATACAATACAGTACAATATAAAACTCTTGCATCAGTTCATTAGTACAATAAGATACAGAACAGTGGGATATAAAACTCTTGCTTCAGTTCATTGGTACAATAAGACACAATACAGTACAATATAAAACTCTTGCTTCAGTTCATTGGTATAATAAGATACAGAACAGTAGAATATAAAACTCTTGCATCAGTTCATTGGTACAATAAGATACAGAACAGTGGGATATAAAACTCTTGCTTCAGTTCATTGGTATAATAAGATACAGAACAGTAGGATATAAAACTCTTGCTTCAGTTCATTGGTACAATAAGATACAGAACAGTAGGATATAAAACTCTTGCTTCAGTTCATTGGTACAATAAGATACAGAACAGTAGGATATAAAACTCTTGCATCAGTTCATTAGTGCAATAAGATACAGAACAGTAGAATATAAAACTCTTGCATCAGTTCATTAGTTCATTAAGATACAGAACAGTAGGATATAAAACTCTTGCCTCAGTTCATTAGTACAATAAGATACAGAACAGTAGGATATAAAACTCTTGCATCAGTTCATTAGTGCAATAACATACAGAACAGTAGGATATAAAACTCTTGCATCAGTTCATTGGTATAATAAGATAAAGAAAAGTAGGATATAAAACTCTTGCTTCAGTTCATTGGTACAATAAGATACAGAACAGTAGGATATAAAACTCTTGCATCAGTTCATTGGTACAATAAGATACAATACAGTACAATATAAAACTCTTGCATCAGTTCATTAGTACAATAAGATACAGAACAGTGGGATATAAAACTCTTGCTTCAGTTCATTGGTACAATAAGACACAATACAGTACAATATAAAACTCTTGCTTCAGTTCATTGGTATAATAAGATACAGAACAGTAGAATATAAAACTCTTGCATCAGTTCATTGGTACAATAAGATACAGAACAGTGGGATATAAAACTCTTGCTTCAGTTCATTGGTATAATAAGATACAGAACAGTAGGATATAAAACTCTTGCTTCAGTTCATTGGTATAATGAGATACAGAACAGTAGGATATAAAACTCTTGCTTCAGTTCATTGGTACAATAAGATACAGAACAGTAGGATATAAAACTCTTGCATCAGTTCATTGGTACAATAAGATACAATACAGTAGAATATAAAACTCTTGCATCAGTTCATTAGTACAATAAGATACAGTAAAGTAGGATATAAAACTCCCGCTGCTGCACCAGTTATCATTTTGACAATTCTTCGTCGACAAAGGCGAAAGAGGAGAGCGTGAAAGAATCGCCAATGTTCAGTGACTGGATCANACG
>NW_008710410.1:15098-17420 GCF_000327385.1 Lottia gigantea
GCAATCTACTAGCTAGTTAGACAAGATAGTTGGATATGATCTATTCTCATTCTGACTACAGAAAACTGTCATTGTACCAAGCAATCTGCTAGCTAGTTAGACAAGATAGTTTGGTATGCTCTAGTCACATTCTGACTACAGAAAACTGTCATTGTACCAAACAATCTGCTAGCTAGTTAGATATAATAGTTTGATATGTTCTAGTCCCATTCTGACTACGGAAAACTGTCATTGAACCAAGCAATCTGCTAGCTAGTTAGACACGATAGTTTGGTATGTTCTAGTCCCATTCTAACTATAGAAAACTGCCATTGTACCAAACGATCTGCTAGCTAGTTAGGCACGATAGTTTGGTATGTTCTAGTCTCATTCTTACTACAGAAAACTGTCATTGTACCAAGCAATCTTCTAGCTAGTTAGACACGCTAGTTTGATATAATCTATTCTCATTCTGACTACAGAAAACTGTGATTGTACCAAGCAATCTTCTAGCTAGTTAGACACGATAGTTTGGTATGTTCTAGTCTCATTCTGATTACAGAAAACTGTCATTGTACCAAGCAATCTTCTAGCTAGTTAGATATGATAATTTGATATGTTCTAGTCCCATTCCAACTACGGAACACTGTAATTTTACCAAGCAATCTACTAGCTAGTTAGACACGATAGTTTGATATGATCTATTCTCATTCTGACTACAGAAAACTGTCATTGTACCAAGCAATCTGCTGGCTAGTTAGACATGATAGTTTGATATGATCTATTTTCATTCTGACTACAGAAAACTGTCATTGTATCAAGCAATCTACTAGCTAGTTAGACACGATAGTTTGATATGATCTATTCTCATTCTGACTACAGAAAACTGTCATTGTACCAAGCAATCTGCTGGCTAGTTAGACATGATAGTTTGGTATACTCTAGTCTCATTCTGTCTACAGAAAACTGTCATTGTACCAAACAATCTGCTAGCTAGTTAAATATGATAGTTTGATATGTTCTAGTCCCATTCCAACTACGGAAAACTGTCATTGTACCAAGCAATCTGCTAGCTAGTTAGACACGATAGTTTGGTATGTTCTAGTCCCATTCTGACTATAGAAAACTGCCATTGTACCAATCAGTCTACTAGCTAGTTAGACACGATAGTTTGGTATGTTCTAGTCCCATTCTGACTACAGAAAACTGTCAATGTACCAAGCAATCTGCTTGCTAGTTAGGCACGATAGTTTGGTATGTTCTATTCTCATTCTAACTATAGAAAACTGCCATTGTACCAATCAGTCTACTAGCTAGTTAGACACGATAGTTTGGTATGTTCTAGTCCCATTCTGACTACAGAAAACTGTCATTGTACCAAACAATCTGCTAGCTAGTTAGCCACGATAGTTTGGTATGCTCTAATCTCATTCTGACTACAGAAAACTGTCACTGTACCAAGCAATCTTCTAGCTAGTTAGACACGATAGTTTGGTATGCTCTAGTCCCATTCTAACTACGGAAAACTGCCATTGTACCAAGCAATCTGCTTGCTAGTTAGGCATGATAGTTTGGTATGTTCTAGTCTCATTCTAACTATAGAAAACTGCCATTGTACCAAACAATCTGCTAGCTAGTTAGGCACGATAGTTTGGTATGTTCCAGTCTCATTCTGATTACAGAAAACTGTCATTGTACCAAGCAATCTTCTAGCTAGTTAGACACGGTAGTTTGGTATGTTCTAGTCTCATTCTAACTATAGAAAACTGCCAT
Source organism: Lottia gigantea (assembly GCF_000327385.1). NCBI lineage: Eukaryota > Metazoa > Mollusca > Gastropoda > Lottiidae > Lottia > Lottia gigantea. Next base: position 16,851 of record NW_008710410.1, read on the forward strand.
TGTACCAAACAATCTGCTAGCTAGTTAGACATGGTAGTTTGATATGATCTAGTCTCATTCTGACTACAGAAAACTGTCATTGTACCAAGCAATCTGCTAGCAAGTTAGACAAGATAGTTTGGTATGCTCTAGTCTCATTCTGACTACAGAAAACTGTCATTGTACCAAACAATCTGCTAGCTAGTTAGACAAGATAGTTTGATATGATCTATTCTCATTCTGACTACAGAAAACTGTTATTGTACCAAACAATCTGCTAGCTAGTTAGACAAGATAGTTGGGTATGCTCTAGTCACATTCTGACTACAGAAAACTGTCATTGTACCAAACAATCTGCTAGTTAGTTAGATATGATAGTTTGATATGTTCTAGTCCCATTCTAACTACGGAGAACTGTCATTGTTCCCAACAAACTGATTGTTCGATGGAATATCATGGGATCCATTGTGCCCCAGAATGAAATAAATTACAAAATATATGGAAAAGTATTAGATTTGTTAGATGGTGCTAATGCAAGGAATAATCTATCGTTAATCTATCTCACCGATTTATATATACTGATGTTTGTTT
>NW_008710411.1:0-1800 GCF_000327385.1 Lottia gigantea
TCTTTAGCAGCCACTTGATATTTTATCAATAATACTTTGTCATGGTTAAGGTAGCCTGTCAATAGAAAAATAGGGACAAACTTCACATTTGTTATAAGTTTAAAAACTTCCTGATGATATCATTTCATTTTGATGATTATATCCGGATACATGCACAAAAAATCTCTGTAAAATTTGTCACAAAATCATTCTTCATCAGTATACTGAATCAATTCACTTAAATAAATATGAAAATACAGAGCAGAAAGACAATGACTAATGAGAGATGCTTTACATCATAGTCTTCTGTGCCCGGTTGGGCTAAATAAGACTAGCTATGCCATGTAGTGTTTACTTGTGCCAAGACAGTGGCATTTTCCAGTGTTTATACACTGTATAAGAGTTCTGTAATAGGAATATGTAGCATGGAGGAAGGGTGGAGCTTTGGATATGTATCAGTCCCTCCAAACTCACATTACAGGCTGGGAAAACTAGGTTGGTAAATCTAAAGATCTTAATCTAGATCAAAGCTTTAACAACCAGTTTAGCAAGCAAAAGTCACCCCAAAAAAGGATACAGAGGAGATTTCTGTTGTATGCATATTGTGGGATGTTATCAAGGCTATAAGCCATGTACTACTAATATTTAATAATCTCCTCCCCATTCTAATTATATAGTGTTCTATGAATAACATCAAGTTCATGCAGTAAGATTTTATTGAAAAGCTGTTTGATTTACATTAACAACTAAATTGTCTTACATAGTAGAAACAAAATAATACATTCAAATAAATTATTTGGTTACATGTTTAGTAAATGTTAAGCCTCTGTGTAGGCAACGGACAAGGTCAACAAGTCAACTGTCATGTTATAGTAAAACTTACATTTATATAATGATGGTTATACATGATTATAATTCTTTACATTTTTGAGTATTCTAATTTAATTCAAATATATGCTGACTTATAATTTTAAATTTGAAATCTGTCTCAATTAGAATAGTGAATATAGTCATTGTGCATAAATATGCTGCACTAAATGTAACAGCTTATGAACATGAAATTATATTCATGAAAGAAAAATAACAAAGAAGGAAAGAAAATGTGATTTTCAACGCAGGTAGTGTTTACTTGATGTAAATTTTTAAAGCTGTAGGCCTTGTTTTCTACTTTCCAAATATAAAAAAAACTCTTGACCTTGAGAATATATTTGCCTAAAAATGTAATATAAAACATAAGGCCCCTCAAGAATCCTGAAAATGATGAATACCACACATTCTGACCTGAAAATTTTAAATTTTTTTTCTCAAAAATTCACAGCTTGCCAACAAGACTAGCCTTACATAGTTTTAATTATTGTGAATTTAAACTCTCTGTGATATGAATCTATAACCATGACTTTCTTTAAAATACTAACCAACATAAAAATAAGGTGCGTATTTACATTAAAGCTTGTCAAATATTAAATGAAGCAGATCTATATATTTATCAAAATGCCCTAATAACAAGCACATCTTGTCTTCAATACCAATACTGTACAGTACACACATTGCAATGAGTAGTTTATTTTCATGAAATGACTTGAATTGAAATGGAATTAAATTAATATGTTTAAACTTGGACCCTTTTATTAAGGAAATTACAAAATAAAGTTAGTTGCCAATATCCTTGTAAAGACAAACTTATGACAAAAATGCCTTGATTGGAATCTAAAGCTTTTGTTTTTCACAAGTCCTGTTTTGAAGCTGACTAAACTGCAGGTAAACAATTTGATACATGCAGCTTTGCAGAGCTGAAACATTAAGCACATTCTAATTAAGTCT
>NW_008710411.1:7217-9639 GCF_000327385.1 Lottia gigantea
ATCTGCTACTAGCGTAAATATACAATGTGTTCTAAATATGTTATCTGCTTCTAAAGTAAATATACAATGTGTTTTAAATATGTTATCTGCTTCTAGCGTAAATATACAATGTGTTCTAAATATGTTATCTGCTTCTAGCGTAAATATATAGTGTGTTCTAAATATGTTATCTGCTTCTAGCGTAAATATACAATGTGTTCTAAATATGTTATCTGCTACTAGAGTAAATATACAATGTGTTCTAAATATGTTATCTGGTACTAGAGTAAATATACAAGGTGACCTAAATATGTTATCTGCTGCTAGAGTAAATATACAATGTGTTCTAAATATGTTATCTGCTACTAGAGTAAATATACAAGGTGACCTAAATATGTTAGAGTAAATATACAAGGTTACCTAAATATGCTATCTGCTACTAGCGTAAATATACTATGTGTTCTAAATATGTTATCTGCTTCTAGAGTAAATATACAAGGTGACCTAAATATGTTATCTGCTACTAGAGTAAATATACAAGGTGACCAAAATATGTTATCTGCTACTAGAGTAAATATAAAAGGTGACCTAAATATGTTATCTGCTGCTAGAGTAAATATACAATGTGTTCTAAATATGTTATCTGCTACTAGAGTAAATATACAAGTTGACCTAAATATGTTAGAGTAAATATACAAGTTGACCTAAATATGTTATCTGCTACTAGAGTAAATATACAAGGTGACCAAAATATGTTATCTGCTACTAGAGTAAATATACAAGGTGACCAAAATATGTTATCTGCTACTAGAGTAAATATAAAAGGTGACCTAAATATGTTATCGGCTACTAGCGTAAATATACTATGTGTTCTAAATATGTTATCTGCTACTGGCGTAAATATACAATTTGTTCTAAATATGTTATCTGCTTCTAGAGTAAATATATAATGTGTTCTAAATATGTTATCTGCTACTAGCGTAAATATACAATGTGTTCTAAATATGTTATCTGCTTCTAAAGTAAATATACAATGTGTTTTGAATATGTTATCTTCTACTAGCGTAAATATACAATGTGTTCTAAATATGTTATCTGCTTCTAGCGTAAATATACAGTGTGTTCTAAATATGTTATCTACTTCTAGCGTAAATATACAATGTGTTCTAAATATGTTATCTGCTTCTAGCGTAAATATACAGTGTGTTCTAAATATGCTATCTGCTTCTAGCGTAAATATACCATGTGTTCTAAATATGTTATCTGCTACTCGGGTAATTATACACGGTGGCCTAAATATGTTATCTGCTTCTAGCGTAAATATACAATGTGTTCTAAATATGCTATCTGCTTCTAGATTAAATATACAATGTGTTCTAAATATGTTATCTGCTACTAGAGTAAATGTACAATGTGTTCTAAATATGCTATCTGCTACTAGGGTAAATGTACAATGTGTTCTAAATATGTTATCTGCTTCTAGCGTAAATATACAATGTGTTCTAAATATGTTATCTGCTACTAGAGTAAATATACAATGTGTTCTAAATATGTTACTGCTTCTAGCATAAATATACAAAGCGTTCTAAATATGTTATCTGCTTCTAGCGTAAATATACAGTGTGTTCTAAATATGCTATCTGCTTCTAGCGTAAATATACAATGTGCTCTAAATATATTATCTGCTACTAGAGTAAATATACAATGTGTTCTAAATATGCTATCTGCTACTAGGGTAATTATACACGGTGGCCTAAATATGCTATCTGCTTCTAGATTAAATATACAATGTGTTCTAAATTTATTTTATTTTATTTTTTTTTTCAAGTTTGTTTATTCAACACAAATCTTCAAATGTACAGTATATAGTTTTACACAATTTCAATTTAGCATATAGATTTGATCTGAACATAAAGAGAATAGAATGAAAATTTGTTTTGCACAGGAAAAGATAGGTGGGGGGGGGGGGGGGGGACTAGACTAGAGTAAATATACAAGGTTTCCTAAGTATGTTATCCGCTATCCCTTACTAGAGTAAATATACAAGGTTTCCTAAGTATGTTATCCGCTATAATTTACTAGAGTAAATATACAAGGTTGCCTAAGTATGTTATCGGATATAACTTACTAGAGTATATATACAAGGTTGCCTAAGTATGTTATCGGCTATAACTTACTAGAGTACATTTACAAGGTTGCCTAAGTATGTTATCGGCTATAACTTACTAGAGTATATATACAAGGTTGCCTAAGTATTATATCGGCTATAACTTACTAGAGTACATATACAAGGTTGCCTAAGTATGTTATCGGCTATAACTTACTAGAGTACATATACAAGGTTGCCTAAGTATGTTATCGGCTATAACTTACTAGAGTACATATACAAGGTTGCCTAAGTATGTTATCGGCTATAACTTACTAGAGTACATATACACGGTGC
>NW_008710411.1:14925-17387 GCF_000327385.1 Lottia gigantea
TTAGGTATAAGTAGCTTAACTATATGTTCTATGTGTTAAAATTTAATCTCACTCAAGCTACATAATTACAAAATTACATCCCACCGAAATCTTGGCTCTTATAATCTGTTTTTTTCTGGAAGGAAAACATCCTCATGAACTTATCAGACAACTATTATTCTATGTTCAACAAATGGCATCGCACGATTTCGCTGTGGTTCAAAACCAGATGTCGGTCATCAAAGAGATAGGCCTATTCAATGTCATAGTAGTCTGGTCGTTAATAATTAGTTAAGTCTGATAATGTTTGGTATGTTAGTAGATGGCAAGTTAACGTCTTATAATGTTTGGTTTGTTAGTAGATGACAAGTAAACGTCTGATAATGTTTGGTTGGTTTGTTAGTAAATGGCAAGTTAACGTCTCGTATTGTTTGTTTGGTTTTTTAGTAGATGAGAAGTTAACGTCTGATAATGTTTGATTTGTTAGTAGATGGCAAGTTAACGTCTGATAATGTTTGATTTGTTAGTAGATGGCAAGTTAACGTCTGGTAATGTTTGGCAGATTTGTTAGTAGATGACATGTTAACGTCTGATAATGTTTGGTTTGTTAGTAGATAACAAGTTAACGTCTGGTAATGTCTGTTTGGTTTGTTAGTAGATAACAAGTTAACGTCTGATAATGTTTGTTAGTAGACGGCAAGTTAACGTCTGGTATTGTTTGTTTGGTTTGTTAGTAGATGACAAGTTAACGTCTGATAATGTTTGGTTTGTTAGTAGATGGCAAGTTAACGTCTTGTAATGTTTGGTTTGTTAGTAGATGACAAGTAAACGTCTGATAATGTTTGGTTGGTTTGTTAGTAAATGGCAAGTTAACGTCTCGTATTGTTTGTTTGGTTTGTTAGTTGATGAGAAGTTAACGTCTGATAATGTTTGATTTGTTACTAGATGGCAAGTTAACGTCTGGTAATGTTTGGTTAGTTTGTTAGTAAATGGCAAGTTAACGTCTCGTATTGTTTGTTTGGTTTGTTAGTAGATGAGAAGTTAACGTCTGATAATGTTTGATTTGTTAGTAGATGGCAAGTTGACGCCTGGTAATGTTTGATTTGTTAGTAGATGGCAAGTTAACGTCTGGTAATGTTTGGCATATTTGTTAGTAGATGACATGTTAACGTCTGATAATGTTTGGTTTGTTAGTAAATGGCAAGTTAACGTCTCGTATTGTTTGTTTGGTTTGTTAGTAGATGGCAAGTTGACGCCTGGTAATGTTTGATTTGTTAGTAGATGGCAAGTTAACGTCTGGTAATGCTTGGCAGATTTGTTAGTAGATGGCAAATTAACGTCTGATAATGTTTGATTTGTTAGTAGATGGGAAGTTAACGTCTGATAATGTTTGATTTGTTAGTAGATGACAAGTTAACGTCTGGTAATGCTTGGCAGATTTGTTAGTAGATGGCAAGTTAACGTCTGATAATGTTTGATTTGTTAGTAAATGACAAGTTAACGTCTGGTAATGCTTGGCAGATTTGTTAGTAGATGGCAAGTTAACGTCTGGTAATGCTTGGCAGATTTGTTAGTAGATGGCAAATTAACGTCTGATAATGTTTGATTAGTTAGTAGATGGCAAGTTAACGTCTGATAATGTTTGATTTGTTAGTAGATGACAAGTTAACGTCTGGTAATGCTTGGCAGATTTGTTAGTAGATGGCAAGTTAACGTCTGATAATGTTTGATTTGTTAGTAAATGACAAGTTAACGTCTGGTAATGCTTGGCAGATTTGTTAGTAGATGGCAAGTTAACGTCTGATAATGTTTGATTTGTTAGTAGATGGCAAGTTAACGTCTGGTAATGCTTGGCAGATTTGTTAGTAGATGGCAAGTTAACGTCTGATAATGTTTGATTTGTTAGTAGATGGCAAGTTAGCGTCTGGTAATGTTTGGCAGATTTGTTAGTAGATGACATGTTAACGTCTGATAATGTTTGGTTTGTTAGTAGACGGCAAGTTAACGTCTGGTAATGTTGGTTTGGTTTGTTAGTAGATGACAAGTTAAGGTCTGGTAATGTTTGTTTGGTTTGTTAGTAGATGACAAATTAAGGTCTGGTAATGTTTGGTTAGTTTGTTAGTTGACAAGTTAACTTCTGGTAATGTTTGGTTGATTTGTTAGTAGTTGACAAGTTAACGTGCAGTAATGTTTGTTTCAGATCGAAAATGATAGGATTGTCGGGGCAACAATTAATTACATAAAGTCAGGTACCGTAACACGACCATTATGTAAAAATCAAGGTCAATTGTTAGAAAGTGAAATATACTGATTATTATACAATGGACAGATTAACAGTTATTTGATTCAAAACGATCATATAATATTGTAATAATCCTAATCTTAATTCAACAAAAGGATTATACTAATCTCTAGTGACATGAAAACAATCTGTATATCATTACATGCAGTGTTAATTTCTATTCAGTTGTTGATATAGAGAG
>NW_008710412.1:0-1722 GCF_000327385.1 Lottia gigantea
TTTCCCTCATTGCATATTTATTGAGTTTTGCTGTTCTCGTAAGCCTAAAAAGATGCAAAAAAAATAGGTTAAAATGAAATCCGGTGGAGACGCTGTGGAAGTGTTTTGTCTAGAGTAAGATATTAACAAACCTAATATCTACAAGTAATAAACTTCTAAATACTATCAATCTTTCTTAACAATTCAACTTTCATTTTCTATTTTCACCAACATTGTATGGAAGGAAACCATATTTAGAATTTTACGATCTACCAATACTTTATTCTTGTGATTAAATACCTCCTCATACAATCAATTACAGGAATAAATTGAAAAGGCAGAAGTATACGTTCTTTCAGTTCCTTATTAGTGGCAATTTGATTGAAACAAAATTTGGAAATAAAAATGAAATTGGATTTCAGGGGTTGATGCTCCCAAAGACACAGGCCCAGGATAGAGCAAATATTTCATTAAGAAAATGGAATAAACAGTTTAGTATCAAAGACATTTAAATGAAAATTGGAATAATGAAAATCAATGCCAACAGTGTCACACAGTTAGAACACCTTTCACGATCCCTTTAAAGGCCAACTTTAGTCTGACATATTTTAGCTACAGTCAGACATGACTGGCAATAAACCAACTGTCCAAACAATAGTATATCCAATTGCAGAAGCTAAAATTCTCACTAGGAAACAATGTTCAATAGAATACTAGTAGAGTATATTTGTAATATAGCTCTATAACCAATAGTATTAGAAACCCTGCTACCATAGTCAGGTATTTTTTGCTTTAGTCAGACATGACTGGTAACCAACCATCCTAACATAATGAAATAAACTGTTGATGCAAAGTATAAAATTCTTAATAGGAAACAATGTTCAATAGAATACTAGTAGAGTATATTTGTAATATAGCTCTATAACCAATAGTATTAGAAACCCTGCTACCATAGTCAGGTATTTTTTGCTTTAGTCAGACATGACTGGTAACCAACCAACCTAACATAATGAAATAAACTGTTGATGCAAAGTATAAAATTCTTAATAGGAAACAATGTTCAATAGAATACTAGTAGAGTATATTTGTAATTTAGCTCTATAACCAATAGTATTAGAAACCCTGCTACTATAGTTGGATAGATCTAGCATTACACTTCAGATTGGCTTCGGATAAATACATTATATTCAACACCAGCTTATTGTGAAAATAACTTTCTAAGCCTTCAGTTAGAAATATTGGCTTTATCAAATGTGACAATGGTTTTAAAAGCTTGTTTGTGAAAATGTTAAAAAAAACAGGAAAATTCTTGTGGAAGTGCAGTGTTTTTTTGGAAATAGTAAAGCATGAAAGTGAAAGTTTATCCTTTTGTTTTTGGATTTTTTGTAGCTCTAGTTGAGCTTTGAGTAGTTTTACAATTTGGAAAGTGAAATACACTTCATTGTAAAATACAAACTTATTGTGTAAATATTTACAAGGTTTGTGAAATACAAATTGTGAAATACAAATTATTGTGAAATTACAAATTATTACAAAATACAAATTATTATGAAATACAAATTATTATTTAATATTTCTATGAAAATACAAGTATATCTGTAAAATACAAATTTATTTCACAAATTACAAAATTTAACGTAAAAAAAATTTGTATTTGAAAATGTCTTAAAAGACCAAATTCATGGAGCATTATATTCAGATTATGAATATATACATATGGACATTTTATATTCAGATTATGAA
>NW_008710413.1:0-1722 GCF_000327385.1 Lottia gigantea
TTGATAGAAACTGTCGACACGTTCTATGAATACAAACACTACCAGAACCTNCTTTCTACCAAAAACCTTCAGAATAACAATTAGTTCAAAGCACGCCACGCTTGTAGTTAAGCGGAAAATGTAATTGAAACTTTCAAGCCTTCGCCATGACAAAGCTATTACCGTCACCTTTATATTATTTCCCCCTCAAGATTTTGTTTGCATCCAGAACAAATTGTCCTGTGTACAAAGATTGGACTGTATACTTTACCTCAATCTGACAGAACAGAACTACCACTTTTGTGATAAAAATGTCACGTTAAGTTCGTGTACAATTTAAAAAAAAAACCTCTTTCCAAATTATTATGACAAAAGCAGGAAGTAACGCACTCTTACAGGGACAGGTTCGCCATTTGGGAGGGAGGGGGTGATTTGAATCTTGATTATATGTAGTCTTCAAAAGTACTAGAAATGTACGAATATCGCATAATTCCTTCTAAAATATCTCAAACTAGGAATTTCTTTTCCTATTTCTATAAATGTTTTTCTATATGTGGTAGTGTCTCAAGCAAAGACGAGACGTCTTTTTAACGTTCAAACGTGGATAATTCTGGACGTATTTAGATTTGAAGGAGAAGTAGGAGGCTCGTGTGAGGGAGACGAGCGGAAGGGTAGTGCAGGGCCAGAAAAATACGAAGAGTTTATTTTTCAAATATATTTTTCATTGATGTTTTCATTTAGACCTTAAGGTTGATTTTTCAACAAAATACAATTAAACTATTTCCAAGGTGTTTTTTTTTACATGGCTAGAATGGTTCGAATTTATAAACATAGTAAAATGAACAGTCCACGTGGTTATTACTCGTATCTATATTTGTTTGGGAAAATAGACTATAAGTTATCTAAGACACCTTTAATAAATAATAATAATGATATAAAAATATAATGATATAATAAATATATATGAATTATTGATTTATTATGATAATTTATTCTTGTCATATGATAATTGTTGAGTTGATTTTAACAAACAAAACCATTTCATAAAAGTTCATGTAGCCTAAGCCTTCAGAAAACCTGCCTGGAATGAAAAATTAATGTGGGTTAAAATACGACTATAGAACCTAACAACTTTTTCGTCCAATCAGCATTGTAATTTTTCATTTAGTGGTTCACTTAAAGGGATAGGCAGGCCATATTTTTTTATCAATTATACTTAAATCTCAGAAACTGGATTATTTTAGCTGAGCTAATCAGTAAATGTGTTCACAGCTCAGCGTTGAAATTTGAGCCTTCAACTCTATGTGTCAAGAATTATATGCGTTTGAATGTTAATATGACGACTTGTCAATTTAAGATACTCTGTGATATATAGAAAAGACATATATAGAAATAGTGAGTAAAATTCCTAGTTTGAAGTATTTTTTTTTTAAGGAATAATGTGATTTTGTACATTTCTAGTAATTCTGAAGACTATTAAAATATATTAAGACTAAAATTAACTCCCCAAAATGGCATACTTGTCTCTTTAATGCTTATTTTCAAATTAAACGGGCAAACTAGTTTACAGAAATCCATTTTCCAGTCCATTCCTAACAAGCTTCAATTTAATTAAAATTAGATCACAATTTCGGATCCTTTTTTTTTATATTTTTTATCTCCATTGTAATCTAACGAATTTTCTTCCACAGACCCGTTCTAATGACGCTGTCTTTAAATGGACTTTTGGTAGAAAACCTATTA
>NW_008710414.1:0-1268 GCF_000327385.1 Lottia gigantea
TATTTAAATATGTAATTTTTTTTTATACATGGTCAACTTTTTAAAAGTAATTTCCATTTATGTCAACAGCAACTTCAACAACCAACTGATAATAATGATCTCGAAATAAAACTAAATGTAGTCAATTTGGCAGCATATGCATAATTCAAACATACAGTTATGCACAAGTATCTAACTTTGGTATTCATAGATCTGCCTTAGACCTAAATTAAACTTACCACCATCAATAATCTTTATAATGTAACCTATACCATTATTAACAGTTCGTATTTTATTAGTTTCGTTTCGAATGTTTTATTAGCTATTACCTTTGTCCGTAACCATTACAGTAAGGTCTAAAAATGTGCTTCTTGGGATAATGTGACGCATTCCGAGGCGTATTAGACCAGCGAACTTGATAAGTTAGTCTAATAAAAACAGGTCAAGCAAAGGTTAACAGAATGAAAAGTCAAGAAGGACAGTGTTAAACCTTACTGTAAAGGTTACGTACAAAGGTAATAAAACATTCGAAACGAAACTAATAAAATGCGAACGGAAGTTAGGTATAATTTTAATTAGACTGAGTATTTATTAATATAGTATAATATACTTACAATAAATCTGAACATTAAGTTGTTTTGTAAGTTGTTTATTTAATACAGTATGTGTAACTGTACAAGTATAAGAACCAGTTTGATTTCTAGTACTAAGTGATAAAGGGTTATTTAGAATTGTCGTTGAACCATCTTTAGACCAGTTGATGTTACAATCTGGTTTACAATCAGCTAAACAGTTGACACTCTGACTCTTTCCTTCTATAACATCTATATTATCACTAGTAGGGTTAAATCTTATATTCTCTGGACCATCTGTAAAAATCATAATTTGATAATTTCACCAGGTGACATGAAACAAACAATATTTCACCGAAAATAATCAAAATAAACAAGAACTATTCTGATGCTTCATGAAAATAAAACTTTAGTTAGTTACTTCAAATAGTCTATTAAAGCTCCTTGGCGCTAGCCCCTAGTTTATTATGACGGAATTACCTACACTAGCCCCTAGTTTATTATGACGTCATTACCTACACTAGCCGCTAGTATACTATGACGGAATTACCTACACTAGCCCCTGGTTTACTATGACGGAATTACCTACACTAGCTCCTAGTTAATTATGACATCATTTCCTACACTAGCCTCTAGTTAATTATGACGTCATTACCTACACTAGCCCCTAGTTAATTATGACATCATTACCTACACTAGCCCCCTAGTTTATTATGA
>NW_008710414.1:6007-8994 GCF_000327385.1 Lottia gigantea
TTTAGTTTAAACGTAGTCGGGTATGTTTTATGGCAAAACGTTGAACAAATACGTCCAAGTTAATTTTCTGGGTACACTTCCTGTTGAAGGCAAGAAGAACAAGATTGCGCTGGCGAAGCTGAGTCATATATCTTCGTTGTGTTGAGTCAACGCGAGTAAGAGTTGAAAAGCTGCTTTCACACACAGTGGTACTAGAACCGAATGTGGCAACGCTTGCAGCCAGTGCATATAATTTAGGGAAAGCCAATTTCTGCTCGTATAGTTTTTGAAGAACAAGATTGGAGTCTTTTCTGTCTTGGCAACGTTATCTTGGATAAATTGTTTTGACACCTCAATTGTTATGCTTCTCGAGGCCCTTTCCAGTATCACCTACAGCATGCTTCTAATCTGTGTAGCCCTCAGTGATGAATTTTTATGCACCCGCAGATGTATTGTGAAACACCCGACATGGAAATCAAATAGGGGCGCCCCTTGACACTTAATACTCCAGCCATGGAAATCGATCATACCAGCTGTTACTAAAATGGCGACCAGACTTCGCTGGAAATTTTATTCTCGGTTGCTTTGGAACGTCTTCTTTTCCAATGTCACCTGGTACTCCTGTCTTTTCAGAGCATCTTGGTACTGCATCCGTTGCTTTGCCCGCTGTGGTTTTGATACCATTGTCAGTCGTAGTAGTGTCGGAACCATCAAGCAATTTGTCTTTTTTGATCAAATATTTATCCATTTTTCCTACGTTTGGTTGTTTGATTCATATGAATACAATTTAGGATAATATATGTCTATTAGTATTTATAATCAACCAATCAAATCTTTTGAATTTTGAGACGGGACAGATTACAATCCAGTATCAGACCAATAATTTTGTTACCAATGACGCTTTACTGCAGCCTTTTTATGATTTTCAACGAACTCAATTCTATTCTAATGTAATTAAATTTAAAAATGTTATGAAAAGCTATGATGTCTGGTTTCATCCTCAGCTAAGTATAAACAGAAAGATATTTAAAAACTGTTCTTAAGTAGGCCTACAGATAGGAATACTTAGTATTTTGTTGAACCATTTCGAATAACGCAGCCCTGAAAGCCTTATTTTTCGTTACGTATAATCAAAATATCGAAATACTCATCATATGATCGACAATGCAAGAGCAGCTGACTGGTGCACTTACTCAAGAGAATTGCAAGTGTAGATTTTTGTAGATTCGGGTTTTGTGTTTGACACTGTAAATGATAAGATCTAAATTTTCATTTTTGCTTACAAAGATCTAGGCGGACCCCACCCGTCGGTTATCACGTTCAAGGGACGGGTAGAGTCAGATTTATCGGTTTACCGAAGCACAAGATATTTTTCACACTTACATTTGGCGTAGCTCAATCAAGCTCAAATAAGATAACAATATCGTATTTATTTTGTTTTGTTTTTAGTCTACATTGATATCTAAATAGTTCTCGGTCGAGGGCCCATCCCGATAATGCTTTTTTTTAACCAATCAAAAAGGAGTCCTGTAAAACTCGTTTCTTATCAGGCCGTATACAATGCATCGTGTCCAAACCACACACCCATTCGTCATACTTCCTCGGGGCCGTAGTCAAAGTGAGAGAAATTACGTATTCATAATAAAATATTGTCCAATCAAAATTGGCCCTGCTGTATTGGTAGCAAATTTTATCAAAACAAATCACTCGTTATTATGCTTTGTTTGCGAACATAAACATTACATATTTCGATGATTATGTACGGTTCAGAATTTAGCAAGATTTTCGGTAAAGTATTGAAGCCCAGATAATAATCAAACCTTACATTGCAATTTTTACTTGGAAAGAATGTGTTTTTTTCTCTCCAAACAGACGGCAAAAAGCGGATACGTTTTGGTGTCCCACAATGCCTAATTTTTATCAAGGAACAGGTTCTACAGGACACACTTCGATTGGTTAAAAATTACAACTTACTAATATATTATTTTTCAGGCCTTCAATTTGAGTTGAGTACTAATAATGATAAAGATATCGAAGGCGATGGATTATTATGGACCTGTAAAATGATTCTGCCTTCCGTTGAAAGTTTGCCGGCAGCAATACGTTTTTTCTTTAATGGGGTAAAGTTGTGTTCTTTGTACTTGAGAAAAGCCAGATTTTGTGAAAAAACTGAATCTAGTAACAAATCAGTTGACTGTTTCTGTTCTAATGAATCCAATACTACATTCTATCTGAATATCACATTGGGTCACCACCATACTGGTAATTGGTCATGTGGTGACATCAATAATGATGGTGCCGTCAGTTCCGCTATATATCTAACTGTTAAAAATCGTAAGTAATTTTGTTCCCTTTTATCAAAATTTGATGATTTTCTCTTGAGATTATTAAAAGGTCAAAATCTTCTAATTTCTCGAATTCGTCGGATATTTCACATTTATAGAAACCAGTTCCTTTCACTACATTTGACGAAATCGGAGGTTTAAAACAACCAAGCCATAGGCTATTGTTTAGGGATCTATAGCATGTACAGCACACCGGACCTAGGTTTTTGCTTTTTAGATGGAAATTTCTACATTATGCCCCAGTTTATCAACAGCTGTAATAATGGTATAACAATCTTCTTATTCAGGTCAGCCATTCATTGGTAAACCACAAATCATTATATCACCCAATGGCGGTCACACACCAACTGGTACAGAATCATCAACATGGAGAGTAGAATCTACGTCTACAACAGCTCCAACGTTGTCATCAACACAAGTTACCCAGTCCCCAGTTCCACCATCACCATCATATAACTATTATATTTATACAGGGGTTATAATTGGCGGAGTTCTATGTCTAGCAATACTTGGCATAGTCATCATTGTAGTTATCCGAAAGAGAAAAGGTTAGTATCTGAAATGAGATACTGTAGATTGAAATAAAATTCCAACCGTACATATGAAGCAAACAAAAACATTGTCAGTATTATTGGATTCGAAATGGGAACAAAACTGTTCGAG
>NW_008710414.1:9777-14122 GCF_000327385.1 Lottia gigantea
GCTGCTGTATGAGAGTAAATTGATAAATGTTATGAAATTCGCTGCTGTATGAGTGTAAATAGATAAATGTTATGAAATTCGCTGCTGTTTGAGTGTAAATTGATAAATGTTATGAAATTCGCTGCTGTTTGAGTGTAAATTGATAAATGTTATGCGATTCACTGATGTATGTGTTTATTGATAAATGTAATGAAATTCGTATGAGAGTAAATTGATAAATGTTATGAAATTCGCTGCTGTATGAGTGTAAATAAATAAATGTTATAAAATTCGCTGCTGTATGAGGGTAAATTAATAAATGTTATAAAATTCGCTGCTGTATGAGTGTAAGTTGATAAATGTTATGAAATTCACTACTGTATGTGTGTAAATTGATAAATTTTATAAAATTCGCAGCTGTATTTGTGTAAATTGATAAATGTTATGAAATTCGCTGCTGTATGAGTGTAAATTGATAAATGTTATAAAGTTCGCTGCTGTATGAGTGTAAATAAATAAATGTTATAAAATTCGCTGCTGTATGAATGTAAATTGATAAATGTTATAAAATTCGCTGCTGTTTGAGTGTAAATTGATAAATGTTATGAAATTCGCTGCTGCTTAAGTGTAAATTGATAAATGTTATGAAATTCGCTGCTGTTTGAGTGTAAATTGATAAATGTTATGAAATTCGCTGCTGTATGAGTGTAAATTGATACATGTTATGAAATTCGCTGCTGTATGAGTGTAAATTGATAAATGTTATGAAATTCGCTGCTGTTTGGGTGTAAATTGATAAATGTTATGAAATTCGCTGCTGTTTGAGTGTAAATTGATAAATGTTATGCGATTCGCTGATGTATGCGTTTATTGATAAATGTAATGAAATTCGTATGAGAGTAAATTGATAAATGTTATGAAATTCGCTGCTGTATGAGTGTAAATTGATAAATGTTATAAAATTCGCTGCTGTATGAGTGTAAGTTGATAAATGTTATGAAATTCGCTGCTGTATGAGTGTAAATAAATAAATGTTATAAAATTCGCTGCTGTATGAATGTAAATTGATAAATGTTATAAAATTCGCTGCTGTATGTGTGTAAATTGATAAATTTTATAAAATTCGCAGCTGTATTTGTGTAAATTGATAAATTTTATGAAATTCGCTGCTGTATGAGTGTAAATAAATAAATGTTATAAAATTCGCTGCTGTATGAATGTAAATTGATAAATGTTATAAAATTCGCTGCTGTATGTGTGTAAATTGATAAATTTTATAAAATTCGCAGCTGTATTTGTGTAAATTGATAAATGTTATAAAATTCGCTGCTGTATGAATGTAAATTGATAAATGTTATAAAATTCGCTGCTGTATGAGTGTAAATTGATAAATTTTATAAAATTCGCAGCTGTATATTAAATTGATAAATGTTTTGAAATTCGTTGCTGTATTGGTGTTAATTGATAACTGTTTATGAAATTTGAGGCTATATGAGTGTTAATTGATAAATAATAATATGACATTCGCTGCTTTCTGAGTGTATGTCTTTTTAGACTTTTCGATAACTGCTTGTTTTCTTACAGAAATGATAGTGCGTCTACCAAGAAAAGCATTCAAGATAACAAGATATCAATGAGTAGGTAACACATTTCGTAATAACAACATTTTAAGCAATGTACAAAATACTAAAACAAGATGAAAATCTGCATTACTCGTAGACAAAAAAAAAGTTGTATCTCAAACTTGGCCAAAAAGAATATATTCTACTCATCAATGGACTTGCTTGGTGTCGTAAATACACCATAAATATACATTCTTACTGTATGTCATATCTTGTTGTATCATCTGTCATTTCTGGTTGTTATATCACTCATTTCTAGTTGTATCATCTGTCATTTCTAGTTGTATCATCTGTCATTTCTGGTTGTTATATCAGTCATTTCTAGTTGTATCATCTGTCATTTCTGTTTTGATATACCAGTCATTTCTAGTTGTATCATCTGTCATTTCTGTTTGTTATACCAGTCATTTCTAGTTATATAATCTGTTATTTCTGTTTGTTATACCAGTCATTTCTAGTTATATAATCTGTTATTTCTATTTGTTATACCGGTCATTTCTAGTTGTGTCATCTGTTATTCTGATTGTTATACCGGTCATTTCTAGTTGTATCATCTGTTATTTCTGTTCGTTATACCAGTCATTTCTAGTTGTATCATCGGTTATTTCTGTTTGTTATACAAGTCATTTCTAGTTGTATTATCTGTTATTTCAATTTGTTATACTATATATTTCTAGCTTGCCCTCATTTTAATTTTCAGTGGAAATTATTGAAAATGATTTATATCTTGGCAGTGATAATTATTTTGTTCAAGAAAACTCACTGCCAAAAGGTAAGCTTTGAAGTTCAGCATTTTTATTATTCCAATCATTTTGTTGTTGTAAATCTCATATTTAAAATGGTTTATTGAAATAGGCCTATACACAATATTTTTTCAACATTTATATCATAAGAATGATAATAATAACAACAAATTCCCATTGTTATATAGTGCTAAATACATAAATTGTAGAGCGATAAATTTTTTTTTAAAAATAACCTAAAAAACATGTTGTTACTCAGTTTCACACTATGCTTTTTATATTACTATATCGCTCTACAATTATTGATGTATTGAGCACTATTTTAACAGTGGTATTACTATATCACTCTACAAATATTGATGCATTGAGCACTATTTTAACAGTGGTATTACTATATCACTCTACAATTATTGATGTATTGAGCACTATTTTAACAGTGGTATTACTATATCACTCTACAATTATTGATGTATTGAGCACTATTTTAACAGTGGTATTACTATATGGCTATACAATTATTGATGTATTGAGCACTATTTTAACAGTGGTATTACTATATCACTCTACAATTATTGATGTATTGAGCACTATTTTAACAGTGGTATTACTATATTGCTCTACAATTGATGTATTGAGCACTATTTTAACAGTGGTATTACTGTATTGCTCTACAATTGGTGTATTGAGCACTATTTTAATAGTGGTATTACTATATCACTCTACAATTGATGTATTGAGCACTATTTTAACAGTGGTATTACTATATTACTCTACAATTGATAAATGAGCACTATATCGCTCTACAATTACTGATGTATTGAGCACTATTTTATCAGTGGTATTTCTATATCGCTCTACATACAATTGATGTATTGAGCACTATCATAACAGTGTTATTACTATATCCCTCTACAATTGATGCATTGAGCACTATTTTAACAGTGGTATTTCTATATCACTCTACAATTGATGTATTGAGCACTATTTTAACAGTGGTATTTCTATATCACTCTACAATTGATGTATTGAGCACTATTTTAACAGTGGTATTTCTATATCGCTCTACAATTACTGATGTATTGAGCACTATTTTATCAGTGGTATTTCTATATCGCTCTACATACAATTGATGTATTGAGCACTATCTTAACAGTGGTATTACTATATCACTCTACAATTGATGCATTGAGCACTATTTTAACAGTGGTATTTCTATATCACTCTACAATTGATGTATTGAGCACTATTTTAACAGTGGTATTTCTATATCACTCTACAATTGATGTATTGAGCACTATTTTAACAGTGGTATTTCTATATCACTCTACAATTATTGATGTATTGAGCACTATTTTAACAGTGGTATTACTATATCGCTCTACAATTATTGATGTAATGAGCACTATTTTAACAGTGGTATTTCTATATCACTCTACAATTGATGTATTGAGCACTATTTTAACAGTGGTATTTCTATATCGCTCTACAATTGATGTATTGAGCACTATTTTAACAGTGGTAGTACTATATCACTCTACAATTATTGATGTATTGAACTCTATTTTAAAAGTGGTATTACTATATCGCTTTACAATTATTGATGTATTGAGCACTATTTTAAAAGTGGTATTGCTATATCGCTCTACAATTATTGTTGTATTGAGCATTATTTTAATAGTGGTATTACTATACTGCTCTACAATTGATGTATTGAGCACTATTTTAACAGTGGTATTACTATATCGCTCTACAATTATTGTTGTATTGAGCATTATTTTAATAGTGGTATTACTATACTGCTCTACAATTGATGTATTGAGCACTATTTTAACAGTGGTATTACTATATTACTCTACAATTGATAAATGAGCACTATTTTAGCAGTGGTATTTCTATATTGCTCTACAATTATTGATGTATTGAACTCTATTTTAACAGTGGTATTACTACATCACTCTAGAGTTGATGTATTGAGCACTATTTTAACAGTCAGAATTTTAA
>NW_008710414.1:19852-21376 GCF_000327385.1 Lottia gigantea
AAATGGCTTAGGTTCTTTATCTTTAGAAACTAAAAAACCTAACACTACAGCGTGGATAAATAAAGCGAAACCTTACTTTGTGGATCAAATCGGAGACACTCTTCAAGGTGATTTAGATATGAACAATTTTACCATAACTAATTTAAAATCTCCGGAAAACGATAATGACGCTGTTCACAAGAAATATTTACGGGAACAAATAAATTCAATTGAAGTAAATAAAAACCATTTAGAAGATAAAATAAGTAATGTGAAAAGATTCTTCAAAATTCAACTAAATAATAAAAATTTTGTTAATGATACTAAACTACAACAAGAGGTAAAAAGATTAATAAGTTTTATTCAAAAAGAATTGGTCAACGTAGCGAATAAAACTGAGTTACAAAATTTAATTTCATTAATATCTAAATTAGAGGATAAGATTGCAAAACAAAAATTAGACATAGATAACATTCCAGATGAAAATGAAGATACGTTTCAACAGGAATTAAATGCTCTAGAAACTTAACTTAACAGTGAATTACAAAAAGAACTAACAAATATTAAAAAACAAATACAAAACATAGATGATAGCGAAATCAAAACGTATATTCAACAACAAATACAAAACATAGATGATAGCGAAATCAAAACCTACATTCATCAACAAATACAGAACATTGATGATAGTGTTATTCAACAACAGATAAACACTATTAATAACCTAGTTTTGAAACAGGATAAAAATATAGTCGCATTAGAAAAAAAGTTTCTCAAGAAAGAATCATATTATTTCAATCTTCCATTTGGAAATTTGAGAGATTACAATACTTCTATTACTGATAATATTGATAGATCAAAAGACTATGAATTTAAAAAATATGGATTTACAGCAAATATTAGAGTATATTCTCTTTCAGGTGATCAACCACAATATATTTTTGATTCAGATGTTGGTTTTTATTCAATACCTTTTATTTTTCGAGGAAAACTTTTCGAGGAAAACAATTGCAATAACATTTCCTATACAGGTAAAAGTTGATTCATTATTCTTCAAACAACAATCACATTTTTCATTAAATAAAAAATTTAACGCTCGTAAAGTTCTTCAGTTTATCAATGGCACAAAAAATGTAGAAACTAAAGAATTAGAAATTAACGACGAAAACACCAAGGTTAATCACTTATATGAAATTAAAACGAGTGGAAAATATATAGATAGGTTTAGAATGTTAATCATACCAGATAATGAAGAAGATTTTCTTACTTTGAGTGATTTTGATATGATATTGGAAACGGAAACTCGACCATCAATGAATATTATTAGAAATCCAGAACCACAAAAAGAAACAAACACTTATGAGTTTTTACGAACGACAGACTTTGAATACGTAAAACTATATTTTGTTAATAATGATTTATTTACCTCAGTCGATATTCATAAAAGTCAACAAGATAAAGAATTTATAATATTTTCATCAATTATTGAAAAAGTTGTAGGTATATATACCTGTAGATGTAAAATAAGAATCAATATCGAAAAAC
>NW_008710415.1:0-1723 GCF_000327385.1 Lottia gigantea
CACTGAACGATACTCGTTCAACGATACGATTTATTGCGATAATAAATCGCGATTCTTTGATTAAAAAGGAAAGAAAAAGAAAACTGATAATAAATAACAGTTTAACACAGTTTAAATTATTTTGGCAAGCTTAGAAGTACAAAATTCACTTTTCATCATTTGTTACACACAAGAACTAACAGATTTCTTCAAAAAAATAAATGAAATACCAAACCATCGAATGCAGCTTTGTGGAATTATTTTATGACTATGCAAACACATATTACGTTGGAAAAAGAAAAAGTTTATATCAGATCCCTTGCGTTTATCTTCCACTTGGCATATTAATATGTTCTCTTTTCATCGTTTATAACAAAAGAGAAATTAATACGTGAAAAGCAATTTTTTAACATTTGAACATGACACAATTTCTAAAATACGAGAGGATTCTGTGATTAGTCATTAAAGGGAGTTAATTATATTTATGAGAATCGGGCCGATGTATCGCGATTATTTTTTTCTTCCGCAATGCATCGATAAGAAGGAACGAATCGCGGTTCATCGATTCAACGGTGAATCTTTGCAGCCCTAGTGCTGGGTATCGTCATTCATGTCACGACACGATACATATCGCGATACAAGGGTCACGATACGATACATATCGCGATACAAGGGTCACGATACGATACATATTGTCGCCGAGTGATATTTTGTCACCGAGTTAACCAACAAAAATTTGTCGCCGAGTTGACCGAATACCTACATAATGTATACATGTTGCGATATGGGGAAATGGGATTCAAATTAACATTTTATCGTCAAAGTTTCTATATATATTTTTTCATACCCCTATAATTTGGTAGTATAGTTCATAGAAGCTTCCACGGTCTTATAAAAGGTTTCTAACAATTTTAATGAAACAAGTTAAAAAAAACTCTTTTTACCGATCTCCAAGTATCGATACACGACGTCACGATACGATACAAGTATTGTGGCATGTCGTATCGCGATACATCGATTCACCGATATATCCTGCAAACATTAGTATTTAGGATTGACAAACCTAACAACCTTTTCGGATTATCTAAATCTCTATTGCATTATTATGAAAAATAAACAACCGCCAAGAAAGACGAGGATTTTCCATATTGAAAGGAAATGACGTTTTCCGGGGAGTCCCGTAACCTTTTATTCTATTTAGAGTTAAAAATAGCGACTAATAATGTTATTTGATTGGTTGGTCACGAGGGTCACAGGGTGCTCTGGCCAATCAGAAAGCAGGAATCTACCAGGTCGAGTCAATGGACATACGCACTCAGCTACTGACCTAGAAGGTTTTCAGAATCTAGATTTTTGACTGCAATGAAATATTAATTAATTATCGAAAAGTATCTATATAAAATACCGATAAAAAAGTTTTGATCTGTAAATAAATTCGACATACTTTGCCAACGAACACTAATTTAAAAATCAGGTGGCTCAATTGATACGTTTTCATTCAACATTAACAATGAGACCTGTGGTGTCTGCTAGATTCGTCAACGAGACGAATTCGTCTGCTATAGTAGATCTATTTATGTAGTAAATAACGGAGAAGACTCCACTCTAAATATACAATCAATGACCGAAATAAATACAGATTTAAATAACAATGGTACTGATTATAATAATAATATGTCTTTTTCAATGATTTACAATTTTGGTCAAGCTCTTTTTTTGCAACTTACACTCCAATCTAGTTGAA
>NW_008710416.1:0-676 GCF_000327385.1 Lottia gigantea
AATTTTTTTGAAATTACATTCGTTCAATCATTCCATTTAATACCGTGAACGGTTTTATCCGTACCGACTCGGTATACCCAGGCTGACAGCACGTTTCCACTGTGCGCCCCAGTGGCACAATCGGTTAGCGCGCCGTACTTATAGACAGTACCTTCCCCGTGCTGGTCACGGGTTGAGGAATGCGGAGGTTGTGAGTTCGAGCCTCACCTGGGGCAGCCATTTTTTGTCTTGAAAATACAAACTACATTCGCTACGGAGACCTGACTATGCCTGAGAAGTAAAAAAGAAAGGCCAGCGTGGCGAAGAAAAAGGCAGCTTGTCGAGACCGAAGTTGACATTTAAAACTCGTCTGTTGGTTTGTTGGTTTGTTCCCTTTGAAAAAATCGATGAGACCTGGGAAACAGATGTTTGTAGGAGGTCGCATTTTACAGTGGGGATATAGCTCAGTGGTAGAGCATTCGACTGCAGATCGAGAGGTCCCTGGTTCAATCCCGGGTGTCCCCTGGTTCCATTTTTTTTCTTTTCTTCCCTTTAAGGATTAACGGCTTACTGTCTTCCATGGGGCCGCTTTCGCTGCTAATCCGTGCTGCAACCCGTCACAAGATGAAAGTGTTAATCCCATGCGTGTGTATAAAATGAAGCCTTTCACTAAAACAACACCACAATCCTGTACCCG
>NW_008710416.1:7389-8434 GCF_000327385.1 Lottia gigantea
ATTTACTATTGAATTGATCAATTGAAATTTTAATGTCATTAATACTGAAATATTTATCCGTCGTTTTGCCACTATACTGCTGGGTATTAATGATTTTACACCAATCATTGGGGATTGAGAGTTTTATGATGTTGAAACACTTAATAACATTATCAATATTAACGTCTGGTTGAAATTCTTGGCACATATCAATAATAGAGTGTGCTTTTAAAAATCCTGGGATAACATAGTATATCACATCTTCAATTTTTACAATATTACAATTTTCAAAAGTATCATTTGATAACATTTTATCATTATATCTGACAAGTGTATTGTGAAAAATTGGCTGTATAGATATATCATCTATGTTACATGGATTAGGTCTTGAGTTTCGATTTAATGCATCCCATGATCTGAGTAAGAATTGATAAAAAATAGGTAACTTCAACAAGAATTTGTGATGTAAATGAATCTTTAAAATGTCATGCCCTAAACTAAGATTACCATATTTTAAAAAGAAAAAATTCATTATATCTTTCCACACTGAATTAAAATCATTATTAAAATACTTTATAAGACACTTCAGAGCTAAAGACTGTGTCTTAAAATTTATATCAAAGAGAGCCAGGCCTCCATTATTTTTACTATTAATAAAGGAACTATATTGAATTAAGGGGGGTCTGCCTCTCCATACAAATTTGTTGACAGCTTTAGTTATCTCCCTTTCTACAGAATCAGGTATTGGAGTAACTGCCAGGCTATACCACAATTTGGACATAATTAAAGAATTAACAATAGTAACTTTTCCATGTAGTGTAACCTGGCGGCTACTCCAGTACCCTAATAAACGTTTAATTGACAAAACTTTGGTGCTCCAGTTCAAGTCATTACATAGATCAGGATTAGTTCCAACATAAACACCTAGAATTTCTATAGCGCCTTCAACTTGTTTAAGTGGAATTGTGAGGTCTAATGCTTTCTCTTTTGCTGCACCCACAGGTAAAATTTCAGATTTATCAATATTGATTTTTGCTCCTGAGGCTCTTAAATATGGTTCAATAAC
>NW_008710417.1:0-1114 GCF_000327385.1 Lottia gigantea
ATTTGAATTTTCAAATGTTCATGTGTTCATTGAAAGACTGATAATGCTGTGGCTAAGAGCACACTATTTCGTGCACAATTAATGTGCCTCCGATGTTGGAAAAAGACAAAAATATGATCTCTGTGAATATGACGGACACTCATCGAACAGGAGTGAATTTAATTACGTTTGTTCTTGGCCAGTGTCACTCAAGTGAATTCTGAACACTCGCCGAACAGGAGCGTATCCCAGCTGTGTGAAAGCATGACACTAAAAGTGAAAGTTGAAATACATTGAAGAGCGCAGTGACACGATGTCGTTAATTTGTTTATAGAGAGCTTTTACATTGCGTTAAACGTAAACGTAAACGTAAATGCAACATTATTTTAACCTTTAAAATCCATGTGAAGTCTACAAAATCCCGCATCATGATTCTAAGCATGCTAATTTGTGAAAAGTAGGACGTAAAACTCCATTCATTTCATTCATTGTGAAAAACTGTAGGCTAATTCACTAACTAAATTTTCCTGTTACGAATGATGTCAAATGTGTTTATTACGGAAAACATCTCACTGCACACTGCATGGCATTGTTTAATCAATATCAGATAAATAGGACGTAAAACTCACTTCCATCTCATTACAAGTAGGCCTATGCTTATTGAAGTCAGAAGTAATATCCTACGTCTGCGTTAACGTTGAACCCAATGCCAAAGCTCTCTAATGTGTTATCCTAACGTACGTGACAATGAAACGGAACAGGCTGATATACCGTACTGTTAAGTTATAACGGTAAATGTGAAATAGACACGTATATAGAAATGTATATTTGTAAATAACTTTCGACTATGTGAAGTTTGGGGCATTGTTGTCATTAAATCTGTACAAACTTATTGTCTTTTGTTTATTTGTTTGTTTGTTTACTTGTTATTTCTAATTGTTGGTCAATGAAAATTTACTTTTTAGGTGAATTGATATTATCTTCAAAAAAGTAAAGCAAGTCTTAGATTGACTTTTCGTTATTAGATTTATAAAGTTTTACTTTTGAAAAGAACGAAATTTTCCCCCGAGAAATTGCTCTCGCAATGTTAAATGTTTGCATTTTTAGGCCATCCGTACTAGTTTAAAGCTGATAT
>NW_008710417.1:2354-3143 GCF_000327385.1 Lottia gigantea
AACTTAACATTTGTCCAGTGAAACCCATCTTATACATTCAAAGATACAATTTTCTCTATTTGAATTGCCATTTTCGGTAACATAAGGCCTTCTTAATTTGATTCTCCTGTCTTCGAAAACTAGTAACTGGGAATGGGTCTTGTCTAATTCAATCTTCTATCTTCGAGAAACAAATTTGATATCTGATCAAAATACTTTGTAAATTCCAATCTGCTATCTTCGACAATGGCAGACGAGGTCTTGTCCATTTAATTCTATCTTCGACGATAACATATGAGGCTTTGTCAATCTTATTTGTGCTATCTTCAAGATTTAGATGTTCGAGTCTTTGCTTTGTACTTCTTCTATCTTCGACAAATACAATTGAGGCCATGTCAAAATAAATCTACCGACGGCTATCTATTTCTTCTTGTTATCTCCGATTCAGCCTAAAAATGAGGTCTTGTCAATCTAAACCTGTCGTCTAAACCATATAATTATCGGGAGAAGCACACTTTAATTATAACGAATCCTGGTTGAAACTGCTCTTTTATTTCTCAATGAATCATCCCAATGTCTCAAAATTCATTTATTTTCAATTACCTTTTAATTGAATAAATAAACTCAAGTTATTGAGG
This sequence comes from Lottia gigantea, assembly GCF_000327385.1. Taxonomy (NCBI): domain Eukaryota; kingdom Metazoa; phylum Mollusca; class Gastropoda; family Lottiidae; genus Lottia; species Lottia gigantea. Next base: position 2,972 of record NW_008710417.1, read on the forward strand.
CTGTAATTGTAGAAATCACTAAGTCTGTTTAAAGGTGGATTACCCCTTAACGAAATAAACTGCAGTCCCAACTTTAGGGCTAAGTTTGTTTAAAGATGGGTTATCCCTGAAACGAAATACACTGCAGTCCCAAATTTAGGGCTAAGTTTGTTTAAAGATGGGTTATACCTTA
>NW_008710417.1:7425-9077 GCF_000327385.1 Lottia gigantea
TTTCGAAAGAAAGCGAAATTGTTTTCGTGTTATCATTTAAGAAGCTTATAAGAAGCTGCTATCAAAGCTAGCTTTTTGACCTACGTTTCCTTTTAAGATGCGAGTTTAAAATGGACGGGATGTTTTCAAACAATCGGGATAATGATGAAATTGAATTAGACACGTAATCTGACGAACCGTTTCTTTTAGTCTACTAAGTACATTAATACAAGCTTTCTATTAGGAAAAATATTTGCCGTGATAAGAACATTAAAGGAAACTATGCTTTGATTAATTATAGTCTATACCATTGAAATACATTTTGAAGGATTATTCGGACGCTCTCGGCTGTTTCGTCAAGCCAAATAATGACAGCAATGTCATTAGCCCACATCTTTTCGATACACAACTGTAAAGCGCTCTGCAACGTGCTTAACCTGTAGCATAATATGATACCTAGGTTAAATTTTTGATACGTATGTCGCTTTTGCTAATCAAATTGTCCATGGGTTTAATATGTAGATTTTTATAGTTTAGTAGCACATGATAATCATTTTCGCGTATATGCATTTTTGGGAGTAGTGACGTCATATCCGTGTAAACCATAAATTATTCATGGGGATTAATTGAAAAGTTTTTATAAGAATAATTATTCGCACTCTCCTAAAATGATGCCAAATCGACATTACCAACCGTAGAGTGCTATGGCATTTTGATATCCTCAAAAATATGCCAAGAAAATCAGGCATGACCTTTGGTTTCAATAAAACAAAGAATCACATGGACGTGCTAAAGGGGTCAGAATTTTTTTGCCCAAAGTCAAGGTCAAAATCAAGGGTACACACTTGAGTTGCTAAGTGAAGGATCCAATTACCAAAATCAAATCATGCTTAAACTGTATGGTCCTTAAACGTGGGACTTTTCATTTCGCCATATTTATAATGATGTTCAGTGGCCAAGGGATATAGCCGTCTATATATTCGCTTAACCAGATTCGGAACCCATTTCAGAATGGAAATCTGAAGCAGGGTTTCCTTTAAAATTGAAAAAGAATTGCGGAAGTGACGTTAGTATCGCTTCTTAACTGTTATTTGCGTTCTGTCATGCGTATATATAGCCGATATGAAAATGTGAAAAGTCAATTGCGTAAAACGATTCTTTTTACAATAGACCGCACGTAGAAATTTCATTTTGAAAAGTACTACGGGTAGCTATAACGGAACTCTATAATTTGGTTATGGATACATTTAGACGTCTAAATCCCTTTAATTTAAATGATTTTACAAAGTCAGATCGTGCCAATTAAGGTTTTGAAGTCAGTTAATTTACGACAACCGAAAAAAGAAGGGAACGAAAGCAGATGCGACCTTTTGAAATATCAAAAGGAAAAAGTAGCCTTGAACAACTGTTAGTTAACAATAGCAAGTAGAAGATAAGGACTTCTTAGGACTTCTTGATGTATTTACAACAGTAATTTAAAATTCACTTCATCGCTAATTAACGACATCATTACAAACGTTGACAATCTCGTCACAAACTCTCGTTCACGCGTGATTTGAATACGAATAGATTTTATTTACGCATGCGACATAATTAGACATCTTGATCCATTCTTGTTAGAGAATAGAAACTAATTGCCAGCAGCAATAAACAATCGCAATACGACAATTCAC
>NW_008710417.1:32187-33707 GCF_000327385.1 Lottia gigantea
TAAAATTTGAGCTCCACTTAAATGATAAGACCACTTTGCGCCTGTGCCTCTCATCACCTTAATTAGGTACAAAAATGTAACACCTAACTTCCGGAAGAAGCTAGAACAAGCGAACTTTTCGACCCAAATATTCCCATCATTTTTTTAAAAGACAAAGAAAGTAAAGTTAAGTGGTCTTTAATGTTTCAAATGATTTGAAAGACGTACATTAATTTAAAAATAATATGATTATAAATTTCTATACGATTGTCTAATAGCTTTCAAACTTGTCTACGCTGAGTAATTTGACGGCTTAAAAGACACATTTTAAAGGAGATCTTTCTTGCAATTTACAAGGCTTTGAAATTAAGAACGAGAGACATCGCCTTTGTTTTTTTGGAAAGAAAGAGGGGGGTGCATCCACTGCGTCGATTGTCATTTGGGCTCTGGAACGGTCCCAAAACTTATCTTGGGTGAAGAAACATGTAAGGGAACTGACTGGGTCTGCTTCAAACAGTGCCAGACCTAAAACGACGATCGATGTAAGGAAAAGAGACCCCTTTTTCCCCTTAGAGGTAAAATGTTGATTTTAAAGGGACAGATAAGCCATTTTTTTTTACCAATCATACTTTAGTCTCAGAAACTGGATTTGTTTAGCTGAGCTAATCAGTAATAGTGTTCACGGCTCAACGTCGAAATTTCGAGTAAAATTTCTGGATGGAAGTACTGTTAAGTGACTATTTACATATATATTCAAGACACACATCAAACCCCCAAAATGTAGCAACTGTCCCTTTAATGTATACCAAGTTTCATTGCTGTGGCATCACTCCTTCCGTGTCAGCCTATGAACTTTTTAGCCCCCAATCCCCCCCTCCCCCTCCCCTTCAATCTCGTTAATGATCTATCTATTGGTATTCGTTCAAAGGCATTTACAAATTACATGAAAACATGCCTTTCAATTTGAAATCTTAAAACGTTTTTCTCAGATTGTTTCTCAAATAACAGTTTACACTTGATAAAAGTAAACGACAGAAAATTATCTGTTAAAAGGAAAAAAAATTGAAAATTGAAGGAAAAAATTGTGTATTTTTGATGAAGGCTATTTGATACAGTATAAAATATTAAGATTTTAAATGTGAATATAAGAAAAATTCCATTCTGGAATGTTGGCAAATTTTAGTTATTTAAGGTCTCGACGATATGTCAGTTTTTGATTTTTGAAGGGTCTACGAGTTTATACGACATCGATCCCTTGATCCAATAGGCTTGGAATATCATACAACATTTATTTTGATTTCACAAAGTGTGCACGAGTTTATACAACATCGATCACTTGATCCAATAGGCTTGGAATATCATACAACTTTATTTTGATTTCTGAAGGGTCTGCGAGTTTATACGACATCGATCCCTTGATCCAATAGGCTTGGAATATCATTTTGATTTCACAAGGGGTTACTAGTTTATACGACATCCGTCCCTTGATGAAGTCTTTAATTTATTCTAATTAAATTTATTTAGGCGCTTTCTTCATTTCA
>NW_008710417.1:33757-36599 GCF_000327385.1 Lottia gigantea
CCGAACTAAGGTCTCGAACAATTTGTTAATTTTGAGTTCGCATGGGTGTTCAAAACAATACAGTGCTTGATTTTATCTCGCCCTAATGCTCAGAGATAAAGTTACAAAACCTGGTTAAAAAAACCTTTTCCAATATCAACTCATGCATGTTTATATCACCTAAATTCTCAGCAATAACATTACTGAACTCGTTTTAGAAACTAACCACTTGTTCATTGATACGAGTTTTTATCAAATCGTACGATCGGCAATACGGTTGCGAATGGACGTTTCCATTATCTAATTTAGTTGTTTTTCAATAATTGAGTACTTAGCATGCACGAAACACTTAAGAAGTAATATTTGGTAATTTGACAGGCAACATTTTAAAATGTTTGTTAAACATGCTTAAAACGTCTTGGTAAATTGAGATATTTAAGTAGGTCTTGAAAGCCGTATTAGCAGGCATTATCAATCGAAGCCGTTTCATGTGCTCGTGATTTGCAACGTCATTACTAATTGCGTAGTAGGTTGAAATGCTTGATTAGTCTTAAGCCAAATGGAACTCTATAACATCTTTTTGAGGGTGGGAAGATGGAAGGCGAGATTGAGGGGGAGGGTGTGTGGGGTGGGGGCAGTTACATCTGAATTGAATCAATTTAAATGGTAGGTATTATGAATTGGTGAAATTGCTAAAGACACAATTGAAATCAAACGAATCTCTTATTTTTTTTTTCGGTTCATTCCTTTCTGTGTGGTACTTCACTCATTCTAGCCTGAACTCCCCTTTTTAAATGGCACTCGAAGGGAACTTGAAAGGAACATAATCTAATACAGTGGTGTAACCTATTTTCGTGGATATAAAGATTCAACACCGAATTTCGTCAAAGATAAAAAAACGAAAAAAATTGTTTATAATTGATTTTCTTTATGAATCCTTCACTTTGACCCATATTTCATGAGCAACCAACTCGGCAACGGCGGCAGAATGCGTCACCTATTTTCGTGTACAATGTTTGATCTATAAATAAGTCGAGAAAAACACGTTGTATAGATACCGGATGGTATAATTAACTTCTCTTAGTATTTATCTTTAATATCAATTCATTATAACTAGTGACAATTCCTTCAAAGAACCACGATTTAAAAAAAAAATAGTGACTGACAAAATATGATACGTAGCGTGATTTATTGCTAAAAGTCACTGAAACAACATAAGAATATGGCCCACTTTGTGTTCCATAGAAATTTTCTGCTGACACGGAACCCGCTAGTTGATCACGTGACTTCATTCGTTGGAATACATTCTAGCAGACGACACTTGGAATTCCGATTACCGCTTGGGATTATAAGGAAATTAGGCCGATAAAAAATGGTGATGTTTGGTAATAAGTGAAATCCGCCATTTTGTATTTGTCAAAGTATACGTTAATACATTTTACCATGCTTGAAACTACTGGATTCATTCTAATAACTGACATTGTAGAGAAAACCCATGTTTATTAAAACAAACTAATGCGGGGGTCGCGCAAGGTCGCTCATGTAAATTATTAATCCTTTCCGGAAATCCACGAATAATAGGTTTCCACGAAATTAGGTTACTTGACTGTATTCTAATACTTTTTAGTTGACTAGCAGATAGAGCTAAGATTTTAATTACTGTATGTCTTTTCAAAATGGAACCCTGGCATATAGTTCGCCTGCAATAATATTATATATGTTGTGTCTGTAATTATAGAAATACTTAACTGTATATGACGTCACTATGGCAAGAGCTACACAGAATCTCTTACAAAGTTTTTTAGCTAAGCATATCAGTAATAATGTTCTTTGCTCACCGTCGAAATTTGAGCCTTCAAATCCATGTGAGTCCAGAATTATCCGTGTTTGAAAGTTAAAAACACGAGTCGTCTTCTCTTCTCGTCTTCAGACATTGCCATAGATATAAAGAAGTGAAAATTCTTTCTAAGGTATTTTTAAAGGATTTGTGCGACTTTTATACATTTCTAGTACTTCTGAGGACTATTTACATATATATTCAAGAACTAAATCAACCTCCGAAAATGGCGATCTATGGCCTTAAAGCTGGTAGCAACTCAAGGTCAATATTGTGGCTATTAGAAGAAGTAGTTTCTATTAAAAAATACCACACCATCCTTCTAGCAATTCTTGACTGCTTTTAGTCAAAAATACAGTACAAAGTATTTCGAAATCCTACTGTATTTACGTTCATTAAGCGAAAATCATTTACGTTAGTTCGCTTATCCCTTGAAGGACGTCTATAAAACTATTTTAGATACACTCATTAAGTCTTCAATGTTTGACCTTTGTGAGTGGGGTGGGGAGTTCTCTGATAGAAGGGTCTGCACTCAAAATGCTACTGTGGTCGCTTAAGGTTAGATATTTGTTTCATCTATCCGTATCTCTTTTTAAAATGAATATTCAATGTACGATTTGGCTATGATTAAACTACCTGGGCAGTTTGTTGCATTCAAACGGATGAATTCGCCGAAATATTTTATTCAATTGTTCACGAACCATAGGTAATCACTCTGAGAAGTGTTATGGGTAGGTAAATTAGAGCTTGTTTTAGTTTGCGCTGGGTGATATGATGATTTTAGTACAAGCCATTATGCCTATTTGATTTATTGCAGAGCTGCAGTATCGCGATTAACGATTCAAGGGAGACAATCGTAATATATCTAGACCACTATTAAATCATTTATTTTGTTAGAAGACTTGCTTTACATCCTATTTATCTGCTCTTGGTATGAATGGGAGGGGGGGATCATGTCATGTGTGGAACCGCCAAAACTCCATGACGTTAAATAATAAGCAGAGTTGGTGTAGTGTAGCGTGCACT
>NW_008710417.1:41515-44815 GCF_000327385.1 Lottia gigantea
CTCGGCCTTTTGGAGCACTAGCTGTGGCGTCCAAATTTTTCTTCTCTTGAGCAGGAAAATAAAAGCGTCTGCATCAAATCGCCCAGCAGGCGACAATACGTTTCACTGCTGACTGAGCTATTCAATTGAAACAGCTCCAATAGCTAGGTTTATTTTTTGATGGTTCTATATATTTCAGGTAGAATACTAAACTAGTCCGAGTTGTCAAAATGGCCACAATGAATGTTGAAAAAGCTCATGAAGTAAGAGAAGTAGATACAGCAGCTGCTGGTCGTGGTGTCTGGCTTGTCAAGGTATGCTTAATCTTTGTTCTAGGTTTATTTACTGGCTTGATTTAATTGCATTGTCAATTTTTGTAAGCTTTGGTGATAGGTGTTGAAAGCTGACTTTGGGACTCTTCGAAAGCACTGGCTATGGCATTAGATTTTTCTTAAGTTCAGTAGTATTCAAACTCAAGGTACCTTTATGCCTAACGCCTACCATACGACAATCCAACTAGCTATCGTCTAAGCTATTTCACTGCCACAAGGGACAATGTTCCAGCCTGGCATTAGAGAGAACATATTTACACAGTTTACCTTCCTGCTTCTATATGTCTTACAAAGATTAGTTAAAGGAGATTATTATTTTGTTACTTCTGTTATTTCTCAAATGAAAACAACTTTCTTTGATAGCATATCACTTGTGCTTTGAGTGCATAGAAATATAGGTTTACATTTGAAATAGATAAATAAGTGAAGCATATAACATCATTTCTTTAGAGGAATAGTTCAAATGATAATAGAAGCAACAAACTTGTTTTCTAAATAATACTAATCAAACCTGCCTGATTGGTCAAATTTTCAAACTTCACATTTTTGTTATGTTTTTTTCAGGTACCAAAATACTTATCAGAAATCTGGAAAGAATCTCCACCTAATTCTGATGTTGGAAAACTCAAAATAACAAAATCAAAGTAAGATTTTTGATATCAATTTTGATCATGTCTTAGTAGCCTGTTGTCCCACAAACTGTGCAGATTCTCTTGATGCAAGGCAATTAGAAAAGAGTTGACTTATGACTGCTGTATTCAGAAAATGTCCCTCACTGCACACTGATTTCTCTGTCTCTATGGATTGTCCACTTCCATTTTCAACTGGAGGAATGAGGACTTATTCAGGATCATCAAATCATCACGCTGACCAAAATTGAAACACACAATTTGTTTGACATTATTAAATTCCCACACTCTAACCGACTGCGCTACAGTAGAACCCATGTACACCTATTTATGACTAAAGAAAGCAAATGATGTCATTTAAAGATGTCAACGCCCTAAAAGGTATGTGCTACAAACCATCCTCTGAACTATTGCCAATATTCCACATTGTTATTGTTTATTTACAGATTGCCTGGTCAGAAGCCTGAAGTTGTCTTTACAGCCAAAGAAACCTCAGCAGATATACCTAAAGATCATAAGTTTGTGTTAACTGGTGTTGGTACACAGAATTTAGTGGTCTTTTCACAGACTCCTATATATGCTGGTATGTGGTCTTTTACATTTTTGGGAGCTGCAGTGACTCAGTGAGTTAGATGCTTGCTTGCTAACCTGGATTCAATCCCTCTATAGGTCGAGATAATACCTCAGTTTCCCCCCTTGTCAGTGATGCAGGTCGGGGGGCTAACATGGCAAAAGTGTCTACTTGTCCCATTTGCTACAGGTAGGTAGGTAGATAGATGACAAGTTAACGTTCGCTTCCAGCGGATGCTGATATCGCAAACTACAGGCTGTGCACCTTAAAGATCTCTCAACAGTTGGAAATTGAAAAAGAGTAGGCAAATGCAGTGCAGCTGTCCTGGCAAATTTTAACTTTCTTAAGACTCCCATTTCGTGCTGATGCAGTTGAGATTGAGACTGACTGAATGACCAGGCGCTTTCACTCAAACCTAATGATTAAATGTTTTATTATTTTGATTTTTTTTCATATTTGTAGAAAGTAAAGCTACAGGTTCCAAAGAGCTGGTCTCAGGTAAGGAGCTCTATGTAACTACATACTTGATTAAAAATTATCCTCATTATCTCCCCTTACCTGTGTATAGTATATTAGCCTAATGAAATGTGGCAGTGGAATAGCTTAGTCAGTAGTGAGTTGGATTGTCATTTGCTAGGCGCAAAAAGGAAAATTCTGATTGCACTGCCAGTGCTTTCTAAAGTCAGCGCCATGTCGTTATTGCATTGTTGTTGCATTGAAAATGGTTATATTTGATTTTTTGTAGAAAAAATAGCAGTAGATGGAAAAGTAATACAGAGAGCTGAATGTCGTCCTATAGCAGATGAAACATATAAAAAATTAAAAAGGTATGGTTCTTTTAATATCATTCAAAGCCTTTTTATGACGTCACTATCGCAAAAGCTAGCTAATATCTTGCGGCTTTTACAATAGTGATGTCATTAACAGCTTATGGCTCAGTGAGTTAGACGCTTGCTCGCTAACCTGAAGGTCCAGGGTTCAATCCCGACATAGGTCGAGATAATACCTTCTGATTTTTTAATCAGGTTTCCTCCTGTCATTGATGCAGGTAAGAGGAGCTGACATGGAAAAAGCGTCTAGTGGTTCAGATGGGACAATAAACCGAGGCCCCGTGTGCTACAGGCTGTGGGCGTTAAAGATCCCTCAACAGTTGGAGAAAGAAAAAGAGCAGGCTAAATGCCGCTGCCTGGTAAAATTTTCCTCATGGAAAAAAATCCTCAAAAAAGGATGTAAAACTCCATTCATTTTTCCTTTCATTAAAAGCTGAATTGTAGCTGAAATGCAAATTTTATAAATAATTTTTTCAATGAGAATTGAAATATCAGCTGTGAAATAGTATACTTCACTTTGGAAATTGTTTTAATAGAGAAAAATTCATCCAAAATTTGTGACATTTTCAGTTGAAATTGCTGTGTATCATTTTTTATCATCTTTCTATTGACACCTTGTAGCTCTTAGTGTCACACTTATATTAATCATTATTTTGTAGGTTTAATTTTGAACAAGGTAATAAACCTAAACGTGAAATAAAACAGTTAGATAGAATAGTACAGGTTTATAAACCAAAAGATTATGTTTCTGCTGTGAGTATTGTTTTATTATTTTATTACATATATTATGAAACAGAGGTGGTTTTGTAACATTTTTATGTGTATTCTGGACACTGATATCATCGATTTGCACCATTCAATTTTTCACTCAGATGTCTATAAAACCTTGCGTTGATTTAGTTTAAGTGGAATTGCAAGACCCACAACCGTGTATGACTGAAAACTGGAACAATGCATTT
>NW_008710418.1:0-1720 GCF_000327385.1 Lottia gigantea
CATAAAGTGGCCAAAATTCAAATTTTGGACAAAAAAATATGCAAATGAAGCCATAAAAAGTAATTTAGTCTTTATTCTACCTATTCTGAAAATTTCATACAAAATCATTCACAACTTTTTGAAAAATATCAATTTTAAAAAATAAATGACCTTACCAGACAGGACTCACTCCACTAATTCATTTGCCATCTCTTCCCATGTTAAAACACGAAATTCAACCTTCTATAACTTTTTCCAGAAATCTCGTTGAAAGCTTTCCAATATGTCGAATGAAAGCCTGACCAATTCTCAATGTCTCCTAAAAAATTCATTATATGATGACCATGAAAATTTTGAGCTACTAAAATTGAAAGTAGACTACTACCGGTTATACTCATCCGCTAGAGTTTGGCACTTCACAAAACGACTATTTTTAGAATTAGCCTTCCGCCTTTAAGTCTCTCATCATCTCACCAAATCTGAAAGATAATGCAATTTCAGACATCAAATTCCAAATCTAGACCAAATTTTACCCAAAAATAGGCAGGCAAAAACCCCAAAAGGGAGAGAGAAAGAAGATTTCTAAAAATAGCCTGGACTACATTCCTATACAATCATTTGCATAAAATGTTTTAGTGGAGTGAGTCCAATTGGATGAAAATATTTTCACCAGTTACCTCCCTTGATCTTTTAAAATTGTACAAGGGAGGTAACTGGTTTCGGGCTTCATTTTGCGTTTACCATTTGATTAATTTATAATATTTACATTTCTACTATCATATCACTCCCTTCATTGCTTCAATAAACCAATTACACAAACTAGCGGTTGTCACGCGATACTATGACTTCATCAAAGCACAACAATGACGCAATCTAAGACTTGTGGCAAATTCAAGGAACCGATCATATTTAAAGTGAAAATTGTGGTAATAAAAGTATATAAGAATTAAAGGTTGGTCTCACTAGCATTATTTGTGTGTAAACGCAGTGAATTACGCCACAAACATACTTAAATGACATCGTCATTTATTCAGTTTGTCGCGTGATCGTTTACACACCAAGAATGATTGTGTGTAGTGAGTATACTTAGTATCTTGCTCTTTCAAGACTCAACGTCCATGCCCATGGTGTATGGAGCGTTGTTCAAAAATTCTCTTGGAAATAGGATTTTCAGATTGCATTGATAAATTTCAATTTTTGCTAATGATAGTGAATATTGTAAGGTAAAGAATATCGGAGCTAAGCTAATGCCATAAATATATTAGCTATTGATACACAGATAAGAAGAATATGAGTTGATCCTACACAATCATTCATTCACGGTCTGTTATGTTAAAAAAAAACTCTCGATGGGAGAATGGGTAAGCTACTAGTACATAGACTCGACCTTAGAGATAGATTCGACACTATCAATCGAATACACCCAATATTGATCACATGATTCTACTTTCACTTCCTTTTCCGCTATGGCTGCAGTTTCCTGAGCACAAATGATGACGATTATGAAGTTTGTAGTTATGACTCTAGAAATAGGCTGACATGGGGAATTGTTTGGCCAAATGTTGTGGAAGGTTTGATAAGAGGTATATCTATCCTTGTTTAGCTGTCATTGACTTAAAACAATGTATGTTGCTGCAGAACATAGAATTTAAATTCTCACACAATACTTGAACAATAACTCATGAATGTAATCATCAAAAGACTTACCTGGTGTCATAAACATACAACAGTAATCATTGAT
>NW_008710419.1:0-835 GCF_000327385.1 Lottia gigantea
CATCCCCTGCCCTCTCTTGGGGAAGGCGAGGACGAAACTGGTGCTCGCCGGCCACTTTTACTCGGAATCGCCGAGGAAGATGTTTGGTGTCAAGCGAAAATTGGGGTATACNCTACTTTTCATAAAATTTCCCTTGCTATAGGAAGGACAGATGGAAGGTGTCAAGCGAACGTTGAGGTATACCCACTTTTCATAAATTTTCCCTTACTATGGGAGAGGCAGTTGGCTGGTCCTCGGTCAATAGAGGTAGAGTGTCGTTTCGATGGTGAGTGCGAGTCGGGAGAGGCCTACCTTGCTCGGTGGATCTTCGCTTGGGTGTGTTGCGTGTTGCCTTCTAGGGTGTCTAGGCCAGTTACCAATGCGGATGGACCTTTGTTCAGCCGTGGTTCCTGCTGCGGGCTCTGGTTGGTGGACGTGGCTATCTTCGGCTGGGATTCGTCTCCGTGCTTTGATTTGTTCCTCCTCGACTTGCTGGGTTTCATCCGTTACGTCGCTGCTGCGGGTTCCTCGTCGTGTCCTTCTCTTCGGCCGGTTCGAGTGCGTTATCTTTGAAGGCAACGATGCGGTCGGAAGGCGGGGGAACGTTTTTACCGTTTTCTCGTCCAGTTACCGCGTACCTTTGCACGATCCAAGGCGAGATGGAGACGGTGGGACGGTGGAGGTTCTCTCACTGACACTGTCCGTGGTCGCCGGCGGTCGAAGCAGGCTGAGGTAGATTAGTTTCGGCCGAGTTTTGCCTCTTCTGTCGGTGGAAACGAAATGTTCCAGTGTACGCCTACACAGCGGGACAGACTGGCTGGTCCGATATCTTTGAAGCGAATCTACAACTCACGGT
>NW_008710419.1:7692-8576 GCF_000327385.1 Lottia gigantea
ATCCGCAAAGCCGGCTCCAGCGGGGGCCTGTTCGGCTACGACTCGACGGTCCTTGAAACTCCGACGGCTAAACTCTNTCTTTTTTTATTTTGAAATAATGTGTTCGCTCTCGCCTCGGGCCGTACCTCAATCCGCCGCAGGTCTCCAAGGTTCGCAGCCTCTGGTCGATAGAACAATGTAGGTAAGGGAAGTCGGCAAAATGGATCCGTAACTTCGGGAGAAGGATTGGCTCTGAGGGCCGAGCGACCCGCTGCTAGCTTCGGAAGAGGGAATCATAGAGCGGGAGTCCGCGAGGTGGCATATTAATTTGGACTTGGGCGCACCGAACGGCGAACGTTCTACCCTCGGAAGGGCAGGCGGACGGAGCGGGGTAGGGGTGACTCTCCCCGTTTTCGGCACGGGCGCGAGGAACGGCTCGATCAGAACTGGCACGGTCCGGGGGAATCCGACTGTTTAGTAAAAACATAGCGTCTCGAAGGCCGGAGATCGGTGTTGACGGGACGTGATTTCTGCCCAGTGCTCTGAATGTCACGGTGAAGAAATTTACGGAAGCGCGGGTAAACGGCGGGAGTAACTATGACTCTCTTAAGGTAGCCAAATGCCTCGTCATGTAATTAGTGACGCGCATGAATGGATTAACGAGATTCCCACTGTCCCTATCTACTATCTAGCGAAGCCACAGCCGGAGGAACGGGTCCGGGGCTGTCAGCGGGGAAAGAAGACCCTGTTGAGCTTGATTCGCGATTGGCTTGGTTGGGCGAGAGCGCAGGTGTAGCTTAGGTGGGATTGCTTTACGGCGCAAGTGAAAGACCACTACTGCGTTCCTCGTTCAACTCACTCGATGAGGACCACGAGAGCGGCCGCATTCGGGGCGGTGTCGGCGA
>NW_008710420.1:0-1769 GCF_000327385.1 Lottia gigantea
CAAATGTAGCAAAATGCAAAAGACCCCGAAAAAATCAACCTTCCACGATAATTAGATCAAGTGCAAGAACGGTCTAAAGTTGAGAAATTTTCATTTTTTAGAAGATTGTAATACCGGAAGTGGACGTCAGACCTCACAAATGAAAGTATCAGCAGATAGCCAAGGTCAATGACCTTTGATCTTGTAAAGGAGAAGGTCTAAAAAGGTCAAGATCAAGAGATATACGCCATCAAAATTTCAAATTGCTAACGACTATAAAACCGGAAGTTGACATAGGACGGCAAATATAAAAGTATAAATAGATAGCCAATGCAAATGACGTTTGATGTTAGAAAGGTCAAGGTCAACAAAGGTCAAGGTCAAAAATTGAAAATTTTTAAATTCCAAAACCTGTTCCTTTTTTTGAACTATGAAGCAAAAACATATGAAATTCTAAGACAAAGTGGCTCAATATATGAGGTAATTGTATGCAAAGTTCCATTTTGAACAAATGTATACTTTGCGAGTTATGCCCCTGGCCAAAAATGTCAATAATGAGTAATTTAACCCGGATGTGCCACGCCCACTTCAATTTTTTTTGCATAGGTTAATTGATATTCAGAATGTTACGTTATGTTCGAAATGTAAAGCTCCTACATATTATAGGTCAAAAGATATAGGTCAACAAACGTCAACAAAGGTCAAAATCGAAAAATGAAAAAATCCAAATGTTAAAACCCGTTCCTTTTTTGGAACTATAAAGCTGAAAAAACTGAGCTGTTAACACAAACTGGCCAAAAGGATGAGGTAATTGTGTGCCAAGTCCCTTTTTGAACAAACGCATCCTATGCGAGTTATGCCCCTGCCTCTAAATGTAAACAATTAGTAATTCAACCCGGATGTGCCACGCCCACATAAGTTTTTTTGTCAAAGTTGAATTCATATTCAAAGTGTCTAGTTGTATTCCAAATATCAAGGTTCTACATCAAATAGATCATAAGATATACATATACCAAGCTCAAAAAGACGTAAATATTGTTAAAAAAAAATCAAATTTGAAAAAATCACGAATTTCAATTTTGCTTCAAAATAACGATTGTTATATATCTATGTAAAGTGCATGAGAAGCACATTAGGAAACCGAAAAAATTAACCCTCTAGGTTAATTAGGTCACGTGCTAGAGCAGTCCAAAGTTGCGAATTTGGCTTTTTACAGATAGCTATAAAACCGGAAGTACATGTAAGAGGTCAAAGGTCAAAGTATCAAATGATAGCCAAGGTCAATGACCTTTGACTCTATGAAGGTCAAGGTCATCAAAGGTCAAGGTCACATGTCGTGATCGTTTAAAGCTTTAAAAAATTTCAACCGGAAGTTGCAAAAAAGCAAAAGCGAAATTCAAAATTCGGCTCCCAATGTTTTTTGCGCAATCGATTGCAAACTACATTCACATCAAATTTGAGCATATCAACTTTTACCCTGAGGCCCCATTTTGAGTTTTACAAAAGTGTGTTTTTTCAATATGGCGGCCAAAGTATCGCTTCCGGTCTGGATTTTATTTTAAAATCGGCCATAAAATTTTATTTGCCAAAGATCAGCCAAATTTTGTTGACCTACATAAATTACACCGGAAGTTATTCAACCGGAAGTAGATTTGAACTTCAGTCGCTTTCCTGTTTAAAATCGGAAATGACGTACAAAATTTGACTGTATCATATTATTAACATTAGTGAAGTCTCTTTGCATTTAAAATTTCAGATCAATCGATGCAAAAGCAAAAAAGTTGCAAAAA
>NW_008710420.1:5138-7683 GCF_000327385.1 Lottia gigantea
TTTGATACCAAACTGGGACTTTGCTGAAAGCAAATTCCCACAAAAAAAAAAAAAAAAAAAAGAATGGACATTTCGATAACAAACTGGGACTTTGCTGAAAGCAAAGTCCCCCAAAAAAAAAAAAAAAAAAAAAAAAAAAAAAGAATGGACATTTCGATAACAAACTGGGACTTTGCTGAAAGCAAAGTCCCACAAAAAAAAGAATGGACATTTCGATAACAAACTGGGACTTTGCTGAAAGCAAAGTCCCACAACTAGAGCCACTCGTGGCACTGAGTGGGACTTTGCTAATGTGGCAAATTGCAAGAAATCTTGACAAAATCAACGTTCTAGGTTAACGGTCTAAAGTTGAGAAATTTCGTTTTGTGTTACAAAGCCGAAACAACTGAGCTCTTATTATATACCTCAACTTTCTTATCATAGGTTTATTTGTTATGACTGCTTGTCGGAATTTTATGTTATAAGGGAGATAAGTACAATTAAAGGAAATGTGACAACTTGGACCAAAGGTTATTTTTTTATAGAGACAAGTCGGACCACCTTTATCAAGATTCGGAACATCTTTAAAATGCTATGGAAAGTTGCATTTTGTTTGATATGTTATAATTATGTAGGTTAAGGAAGGTCGATATGACTAGCCTAACGGGGCGATTTTAATGAAGGTGAAATGTACGTTTCGTTTGTAATTAGGTTCCGGTTTGCGTAAATGTTGGTCGTGTATTTTTATATTTTTATTTTTCGGGTTTTGATTTGGTATGTAAAAGTAGATATGTGAGTAACATTTAAAATGATATTAATTTTTATCCAGTGGCTACTAAAAACATGTTTATCTAATTTGTCGGTTTTGCATTTTATCAAAAAGGGACAAGGCGAATATTTGTCTCGTATATCCAGTCTTAGTTTGTTTCAATATTTATGGAATTTGGTTGATCGAGACTAAACACGTGTAGTTTCTTTGTCTTGAATATTTATCGGAAATTTTTCAGTGGAGATTATCGTTGAGATTTTTTGTTGTTTACACTTTGACGATTGACAGGTAAGTGTTGTATTATGTTGTATATTTATATATGTGTTCTGGATTCTAATTAGTAACGGTTGTCTGAAGGTGTATGGTTTTGTAGCAAAATGATAATGATAGAAGATGACGATGTCCATTCTTACCGGACCGTATCGAAGTTTGTGGGTGTTTTTTTTATTTATGAATCATTGGGAATGCTTAAGCTTGTAGCATAAGTAGAAGTGTATATACTTATTTTTAGAACAGATGGGAATTCAGAATATGAAATAAATCGCCTTTGCTTGTAATCTATCTTCTGCCGATGCAGCAATGTTGATCAGGTAAGGGGTTGGGCGATTTGACTGTCAAAGAAGATGCCCGTTTTCGTTGGTAAAAATTGGTTATGGGTTATTATATTTTTGTTTCAGGTTGTGATACCAGTTGCTACAGTTAGATTAAGTAAGTGTGATTTATTCTAAAGCTATGTTTGACTTACAAGGCAATATTTCTTACCCATTAGATGTATAATATTTATTGGCTTCCATTTGTTTATTGATATTTTATATCATTAACTCATTTATTTGAATTAGGCCTAACCCGTTTTGCGTTGATGTTTTGCCATGTGGACATCATGGTGATGTATACAAGAAACTAACCTTAACGATTGTGGTTTTAAATCACTGGTTGCATGTAGTCTGTATTGGTCGTTGTGACAACCTTAGCTGGGCGATATGACTTGAAGACAAAATGTACCATTTTGTTGTAATAATTTATGTTTTCGGTTTTTGTAAATGTTGATTATGGATTATCTTTTTTTTTTCAGGCTGTGATATTTGTTTTTGCAGATTGATTTTGTAAGTCAGATTTATAGTAAAATTACGTGTTATCTCCTGGTTTCATTATAAGTACCGGTATTTATGGATGCATTGGTGATCAACAACAGATAATGAAATAAAGTGAATTTTAATGCTCCTATTGTACATTTGTAAATATTTGACAGGTATTCAGTGCATCTGTCATTTGAATGGAGAGACTGGATGGTCTGGTCTAGATGTTTTAAAGTCCCAGTATTATCCCTATTCTTTTTTTTTTTCCAAATTGAATAAAATTTAATAATGTGTTGCAAAAGTACTGAGCTAAATTGTTACTTTTCATTTTGTTACACAGGGGTTTATTGAAATACGAATTGTGCTGTAGTTATATGTTGTTGAATCTTTGCTGATGCAGCAAGGTTGATCAGACTACATTAGGGGGTATTAAGGTAAATGTACGTTTTCTATTTATAGATTTGTAAAATTGGTTATGGATTATTTTATATTATTTCAGGTTTGATCAGTTGTTACAGTTAGATTAAGTAAGTGTGATCTATTCCAAATTATGTTTGATTGCCAAGGCAACAATATATTTTTAGCAATTAGATGTACAATTATGCATTTATTTAAGAATATCATATAGCACTATTGCTTCTTTGTTCAAGTTCAGTGTGGAGATAAAAAAGTCATTTTTTCTGGTTTGCAAAAAAAACAAAAAATGAAAATAGAATGGTTT
>NW_008710420.1:7733-10242 GCF_000327385.1 Lottia gigantea
GAAAAAAAAAAAAAAAAAAAAAAAAAAAAAAGGAATGGCCATTTCGATAACAAACTGGGACTTTGCGGTAGCAAAGTCCCACAAAAAAAAAAAAAAAAAAAAAAGAATGGACATTTCGATAACAAACTGGGACTTTGCGGTAGCAAAGTCCCACAACTAGAGCCACTCGTGGCACTGAGTGGGACTTTGCAAATTGCAAGAAATCTTGACAAAATCAACGTTCTAGGTTAACGGTCTAAAGTTGAGAAATTTCGTTTTGTGTTACAAAGCCGAAACAACTGAGCTCTTATTATATACCTCAACTTTCTTATCATAGGTTTATTTGTTATGACTGCTTGTCGGAATTTTATGTTATAAGGGAGATAAGTACAATTAAAGGAAATGTGACAACTTGGACCAAAGATTATTTTTTTATAGAGACAAGTCGGACCACCTTTATCAAGATTCGGAACATTTTTAAAATGCTATGGAAAGTTGCATTTTGTTTGATATGTTATAATTATGTAGGTTAAGGAAGGTCGATATGACTAGCCTAACGGGGCGATTTTAATGAAGGTGAAATGTACGTTTCGTTTGTAATTAGGTTCCGGTTTGCGTAAATGTTGGTCGTGTATTTTTATATTTTTATTTTTCGGGTTTTGATTTGGTATGTAAAAGTAGATATGTGAGTAACATTTAAAATGATATTAATTTTTATCCAGTGGCTACTAAAAACATGTTTATCTAATTTGTCGGTTTTGCATTTTATCAAAAAGGGACAAGGCGAATATTTGTCTCGTATATCCAGTCTTAGTTTGTTTCAATATTTATGGAATTTGGTTGATCGAGACTAAACACGTGTAGTTTCTTTGTCTTGAATATTTATCGGAAATTTTTCAGTGGAGATTATCGTTGAGATTTTTTGTTGTTTACACTTTGACGATTGACAGGTAAGTGTTGTATTATGTTGTATATTTATATATGTGTTCTGGATTCTAATTAGTAACGGTTGTCTGAAGGTGTATGGTTTTGTAGCAAAATGATAATGATAGAAGATGACGATGTCCATTCTTACCGGACCGTATCGAAGTTTGTGGGTGTTTTTTTTATTTATGAATCATTGGGAATGCTTAAGCTTGTAGCATAAGTAGAAGTGTATATACTTATTTTTAGAACAGATGGGAATTCAGAATATGAAATAAATCGCCTTTGCTTGTAATCTATCTTCTGCCGATGCAGCAATGTTGATCAGGTAAGGGGTTGGGCGATTTGACTGTCAAAGAAGATGCCCGTTTTCGTTGGTAAAAATTGGTTATGGGTTATTATATTTTTGTTTCAGGTTGTGATACCAGTTGCTACAGTTAGATTAAGTAAGTGTGATTTATTCTAAAGCTATGTTTGACTTACAAGGCAATATTTCTTACCCATTAGATGTATAATATTTATTGGCTTCCATTTGTTTATTGATATTTTATATCATTAACTCATTTATTTGAATTAGGCCTAACCCGTTTTGCGTTGATGTTTTGCCATGTGGACATCATGGTGATGTATACAAGAAACTAACCTTAACGATTGTGGTTTTAAATCACTGGTTGCATGTAGTCTGTATTGGTCGTTGTGACAACCTTAGCTGGGCGATATGACTTGAAGACAAAATGTACCATTTTGTTGTAATAATTTATGTTTTCGGTTTTTGTAAATGTTGATTATGGATTATCTTTTTTTTTTCAGGCTGTGATATTTGTTTTTGCAGATTGATTTTGTAAGTCAGATTTATAGTAAAATTACGTGTTATCTCCTGGTTTCATTATAAGTACCGGTATTTATGGATGCATTGGTGATCAACAACAGATAATGAAATAAAGTGAATTTTAATGCTCCTATTGTACATTTGTAAATATTTGACAGGTATTCAGTGCATCTGTCATTTGAATGGAGAGACTGGATGGTCTGGTCTAGATGTTTTAAAGTCCCAGTATTATCCCTATTCTTTTTTTTTTTTCCAAATTGAATAAAATTTAATAATGTGTTGCAAAAGTACTGAGCTAAATTGTTACTTTTCATTTTGTTACACAGGGGTTTATTGAAATACGAATTGTGCTGTAGTTATATGTTGTTGAATCTTTGCTGATGCAGCAAGGTTGATCAGACTGCATTAGGGGGTATTAAGGTAAATGTACGCTTTCTATTTATAAATTTGTAAAATTGGTTATGGATTATTTTATGTTATTTCAGGTTTGATCAGTTGTTACAGTTAGATTAAGTAAGTGTGATCTATTCCAAATTATGTTTGATTGCCAAGGCAACAATATATTTTTAGCAATTAGATGTACAATTATGCATTTATTTAAGAATATCATATAGCACTATTGCTTCTTTGTTCAAGTTCAGTGTGGAGATTAAAAAAGTCATTTTTTCTGGTTTGCAAAAAAAACAAAAAATGAAAATAGAATGGTTTAGATTTTGAATTAGCTTGTGAATTTTAATTTATAAAAGAGTGAAAAAGTAGAAAGATATTGATTAGTGT
>NW_008710420.1:11790-13404 GCF_000327385.1 Lottia gigantea
GACATGTTATTTGTAAATGAAAGTATTTTGGGGAAAACATTTTACTAAAAGAGAAAAATGATATCATTTCGCAAATAAGTATTAATTTGTAAGTCATTTACAAAAAATATAATTTTGTAAGATATAGCTTTAAAATAAGAGTTTTTTAATATGAATTGTGAATGTAAAGGCAAATGCTTTGTAAAGGATTGTCTTATAAATTAACTTTTACTGATTTTGAAGTAGCTTAAAGAAAAATGGTCCAAATAAACTTTGTATATGGATGATGATTGTATTTTGAAGATGTGATCTTTTTATATGTGATAATGTTTGTAAATACATTGTTTGATAAAAATAAAAAAGTGATTTCATTTTTAAAAGTTATGAAATGTACATTTTGGTGTGATTTTTATGAATGGTGTTTTGACTCATAGTTTTGGAATGAAGTGAATGTGCAGATGGGTTTAGAGTTTGAAATTGATGGAGCTTAAATATATTTAAATTGTCTGTGTTTGATTATTCAAATGTAGGTGTAATTTCAAAATGAGCGATACAAAATGATAAAAACAGATTGGTTAATTTTTCACATTGATGAATTGTAATATTTAAACAATATTTGCTTCTTCTTGGTAAACAATTAGTGAGTTATTTCCCTTTACTTATTGTGAACAGTTTGATACATTGGAAAATTTCTATATTTTGTGTTGAAAGCAGGTAAGTGTATGTTACTTGATTATATTATTTTTAATTATTGCAGGTTTGGTTTATTGGAAAGACAGAAGATCATAGAGCGGTGAAAGTGTGGCGAACTTTTACTTTAACAGAGCCAAAATATTCAAAACTAAGCGGTGAAAGTGTGGCGAACTTTTACTTTAACAGAGCCAAAATACTCTAAACTAAGCGGTGAAAGTGTGGCGAACTTTTACTTTAACAGAGCCAAAATGCTCTAAGCGGTGAAAGTGTGGCGAACTTTTACTTTAACAGAGCCAAAATACTCTAAACTAAGCGGTGAAAGTGTGGCGAACTTTTACTTTAACAGAGCCAAAATACTCAAAACTAAGCGGTGAAAGTGTGGCGAACTTTTACTTTAACAGAGCCAAAGAATCTAGAGAAATCTAGTTGCTATTCATATCTCAATTTTTATTATCTAGAGAAATCTAGTTCCTATTCAAAACTCAATTTTTATTACTAGAGAAATCTAGTTGCTATTCATATCTCAATTTTTATTACTAGAGAAATCTAGTTGCTATTCAAAACTCAATTTTTATTACTAGAGAAATCTAGTTGCTATTCATATCTCAATTTTTATTACTAGAGAAATCTAGTTGCTATTCATATCTCAATTTTTATTACTAGAGAAATCTAGTTGCTATTCATATCTCAAATTTTATTACTAGAGAAATCTAGTTGCTATTCATATCTCAAATTTTATTACTAGAGAAATCTAGTTGCTATTCATATCTCAATTTTTATTATCTAGAGAAATCTAATTGCTATTCATATCTCAATTTTTATTACTAGAGAAATCTAGTTCCTATTCAAAACTCAATTTTTATTATCTAGAGAGATCTAGTTGCTATTCATTTCTCAATTTTTATTACTAGAGAAATCTTGTTGCTATTCATATCTCAATTT
>NW_008710420.1:13454-14498 GCF_000327385.1 Lottia gigantea
ATCATCTAATTGAATCAAGTAGTCAAGATAATGAGACTGATGAGGTTGTTATAACTAATGTAGAAACAAATGATTTAATATTTAATCCAATTAGATCAGAGAAAAGAAGAGAGTTATGTGAATTGATTAGTTTACCTGTTGATAACTTACATGATGTTGATGTGGCTGAGATTTGTAAACTGACAAAACCTTCTAAAATAACTGAAATCAAACGTGATGGTAATTGTTTGTTTAGAAGTTTATCATTTGTTCTTTCTTTATGTGAAAATAATCATAGAAAAGTAAGACTTGCTATAGTTAACCATATAAAATCAAAGGCAGATTTTTTCACATCTTTATTAAGAGAACAGTATCAAGCTATTGATGACTATATTAAACGTTCTAGAATGAGACTACTAGGAACATGGGGTACAGAATTTGAAATATTAGCAGCTTGTGATTTATTACAAACAGATATTTATATTTTTACTAATAATAAATGGGTGAAATATCCTGTATTACAGATTAACAATAGTTATACACCAGAAGCTATTTATTTACACCATAAAGATGAGAATCATTATGAAGTGGTTGATAATGTTGAGAGAAGTGAACCTACTTTAATTGATAATAATGTTGATATACAATTATCAGGTAAAAGAAAATATTTGAAAAAGAAACGAGGTAGTAGATGGAAACCTAATAAAAAGCGAACTAATTATTTTCAAAACTATAATTTAGTAAAGAAAGAACTAAATTCTGGACAAAAAGTCAGATCAAACTGGAAACTTGCAAATAGAACCAAAAAAGAAATTTATAATTTGAATAAAAGGAGGAGAAAACAATATCAGATTAGTTATATTAAAGCTCATTTAAAAAGAAAATATACAAATCAATTAAGGTCTATACTACATACTCAATATGAAACAATATTAAAACCAAAACTTGAAGACAAATACCAAAATGTATTAAAACCAAAACTTGAAGACAAATATCAAAATGTATTAAAACCAAAACTTGAAGACAAATATCACAATGTATTGAAACCAAAACTTGAAGACAAAT
>NW_008710420.1:15805-17464 GCF_000327385.1 Lottia gigantea
GGTAAATATTTAAAGACTAGATTAATGTCTGTAGACAATCGTTTTGCATCCTGCTCAGATTATTTATTCTATGGTCAATATATTTATGAATTACAACAAATAATATCAGGTACATCTATTGCTTTAAGACAAGGTAGAATGGGAGGTAATATGATAACAGCTGATATGTTAACTCAAGATGAACCATTACAAAATATTCTTAAATCTGATGCTGGTTATACTTTTATGAAAAACTGTCGTGGAAGTCCAGCTTACTGGCAAGCTACTCAGAAAGATCTTTTTGCTATGTTAAGACAACTAGGTACTCCTACTTTTTTTGTGTCATTTAGTTGTAGTGAACTAAGATTTGAATCCTTCTTAAAAACAATATTGTTACAACAAGGTTCTACAGTAAAAGTATGTGATTTAAATTGGCTACAGAAACGTGAATTGTTGAGATCAAATCCAGTAACAGTTGCCAGACTTTTTGATCAAAGATTTAAGCTGTTTTTAAGAAATGTATTACTATCAGATGCAGAGCCACTAGGAAAAATTTCTGACTATTTTTATCGAATTGAATTTCAACAAAGAGGATCACCACATGTTCATATGATAATTTATATAGATCAAGCTCCTAAACTAGATGTAGAAAGTGATGAACAGGTTGTAGAATTTATTGATAAATATATTTCTTGTGAATTGCCAGATGAGAAAACAGACCCTGAATTAAATGAAATAGTATCCAATGTTCAGAAACACAGTTCTAAACATTCTAAATCTTGTAGGAAAAATAAAAAAGTTTGTAGATTTAATTTTCCTAAACCTCCTTCAGATAAAACATTTATTTGTCGACCATTAGAAACTGAGAGTTCTACTGAGCAAGATGAAGGTATTGAAAGTAATGAGATAAATATTGACAATAAAAATACTTTAACTACAGATCAAGCTCGATCTATTCTAGAATCTATTTGGAAAGAATTGTCTTCTGAAGATAAAAACTATCAGTCATTGTCTAGTTTATATGATGAATTGGGTATTAGTCAAAAAATATTTGAACTAGCATGTGAGAAACTAACTAAAAAGACATATATAGTATTAAAAAGAGGTGTAAATGCAAGCTGGATCAATCAATATAATCCTCATATGTTAAGAGCCTGGAATGCAAACTTAGACATACAATATGTAACTAATGCTTATGCATGTATTATTTATATTGTTTCATATATTACTAAAGCTGAAAGAGAAATGGGTTTGTTATTACGTGAAACATTTAAAGAAGCTAAACAAAATAATTTGGATGCCAAAGCTTGTATGCGTAAAATATCAACTACTTATTTACATTCTAGAGAAGTTTCTGGTCCAGAAAGTGCTGTAAGAGTTTTAGGTTTACCTTTAAAACAATGTTCTAGAAAAGTTCAGTTTATACCAACTGGTAAGAATAATATAAGAGTAACTCTTCCACTGAAAGTTTTACAAAGTAGAGCAAAAGATGGTACACTGTCAGATTATAATTTGTTCATGACTTCCACAATTGATCGTTATTTAGCTAGACCTAAAGGTAAACCATTTGATGATATGTGTATTGCTACTTTCTGCTCAGAGTATAGAGTAATGTCTAGTTGTGAAAATCCTAATATCTGTTCAGAGAAAAATCCTGCTTTTGAATTACAAAATGATTTA
>NW_008710421.1:0-868 GCF_000327385.1 Lottia gigantea
GGTTAGTTTTACCCTGCTGGTAGGGAACTCTTTACAAACTGGGGTTGAATTGTTCACCCACCAACAGGGAACGTGAGCTGGGTTTAGACCGTCGTGAGACAGGTTAGTTTTACCCTGCTGGTAGGGAACTCTTTACAAACTGGGGTTGAATTGTTCACCCACCAACAGGGAACGTGAGCTGGGTTTAGACCGTCGTGAGACAGGTTAGTTTTACCCTGCTGGTAGGGAACTCTTTACAAACTGGGGTTGAATTGTTCACCCACCAACAGGGAACGTGAGCTGGGTTTAGACCGTCGTGAGACAGGTTAGTTTTACCCTACTGGTAGGGAACTCTTTACGAACTGGGGTTGAATTGTTCACCCACCAACAGGGAACGTGAGCTGGGTTTAGACCGTCGTGAGACAGGTTAGTTTTACCCTACTGGTAGGGAACTCTTTACAAACTGGGGTTGAATTGTTCACCCACAAACAGGGAACGTGAGCTGGGTTTAGACCGTTGGAGACAGGTTAGTTTTACCCTACTGGTAGGGAACTCTTTACAAACTCTTTACTTATAAAATATATATAATTAAATATAAACAACCCTGACAAAATACTTCAATATTGAAATGGTGCAAATCGATGATATTTAAAATTTGGAGAACCTCTTAACAATCTCTATAATAGAAAATAACATTGTTTGTTGTGAAGACAAGAGTAAAGTTAATTTAGATATTGATTGATTGATTGATTGGGTTGAAGATAAAAACTGCTGACTATAATAATACTATCTTATTTATTGAGTATAAAAACTTATTGATTTAGATCGGAAATTAACAAATAAATATGATTGTTATCTTCCTAATAAAACCTTTATCACAGAATAAAAC
>NW_008710421.1:7590-8439 GCF_000327385.1 Lottia gigantea
TACGGTCTATTAATGAGTTATATTCCATTGAAGATGTTAATATTTACTGTGTTATATTGATAATACGGTCTATTAATAAGTTATATTCCATTGTAGATGTTAATACTTACTGTGTTATATTGATAATACCGTCTATTAATGAGTTATATTCCATTAAAGATGTTAATACTTACTGTGTTATATTGATAATACCATCTATTAATGAGTTATATTCCATTGAAGATGTTAATATTTACTGTGTTAAATTGATAATACAGGTAGTTAATAAGTTATATTCCATTGTAGATGTTAATACTTACTGTGTTATATTGATAATACCGTCTATTAATGAGTTATATTCCATTAAAGATGTTAATACTTACTGTGTTATATTGATAATACAGGTAGTTAATAAGTTATATTCCATTGAAGATGTTAATACTTACTGTGTTATATTGATAATACAGGTAGTTAATAAGTTATATTCCATTAAAGATGTTAATACTTACTGTGTTATATTGATAATACCGTCTATTAATGAGTTATATTCCATTGAAGATGTTAATACTTACTGTGTTATATTGATAATACCGTCTATTAATGAGTTATATTCCATTAAAGATGTTAATACTTACTGTGTTATATTGATAATACAGGTAGTTAATAAGTTATATTCCATTGTAGATGTTAATACTTATTGTGTTATATTGATAATACCGTCTATTAATAAGTTATATTCCATTGAAGATGTTAATATTTACTGTGTTATATTGATAATACAGGTAGTTAATAAGTTATATTCCATTAAAGATGTTAATACTTACTGTGTTATATTGATAATACCGTCTATTAATAAGTTATATTCCATTG
>NW_008710422.1:0-1485 GCF_000327385.1 Lottia gigantea
AATTACTAAATACAACATGTTGCTTTTGATACTGAATATATAATTTTATTATTATTAGCCGCCAGGTTGTAATATGATCTATTTTTGAGTTAATAAATCAATGATATATATTTACCCTCAAGCAGTCAACTCAACTGCTTTTTTTTTACATGGACAACTTCCACCGGGTTTCTTCTTTTTTCTAGACAATGTTAAAGGGATTATAAAGATTTATTTAAAAAAATTCTTGTGTTTATCGAGGACATTGATAGCATCAATTCGCACCATTCTAATTTTCAAGCAAACGTCTGCCATTCCACTAAAACTAAGTGTTTGATGACGTCACTAATCGCGAAGGGCCTTATAATATATTATGATGAAGAGAATTTCGCGAAATTGTGTCTCAACAAACTCTTTATTTAGAATTAATGGCATTGCAGGAACACGAGACGTCAGTGTCCCCGATACATAAAAGAATTTAGAAAACCTCTTTACAATCCCTTTAATAAGAAAGTATGATCAATGCAGATCAATGCACATAGCTACTGAAATATTTCGCAATATTATCATTATCATATTTTTCGGACATAAAATTTGATATGAAATTCACCAGTATACAAAATTTCTTTCACGATCATATTGATATCTTCACTTAACATATATATTTTTTTTTTACATTAGTATATTGCATATATTATTAGATCTATCTGCATTCTTTCAAAAAGTGGATATTTGGTCATACCAGGTAAGTAGGGCGTGAAAGAAAGCCTAATGATTTATTTCTGCGTGATATATAAATACATGCACTTGTACAATGAACCTGAAGTTGTTTTTATACATGTTATGTATTTTAACGGGTCAACCCAGTCCTGTGCCATTAGTACAAAGTTACAACTTCTACTCCCCATACTAATACCTTGGTAAAACAGTGTAGACCAATCGACGATGAACAGAGGGTATGACAAACCGGCAAACAGTTCAATGTCGTGTGAAAGTTAATTAATATGATCGCAATATTTCGCAATATTACCATGAAATTCACCAGTATACAAAATTTCTTTCACGATAATATTGATATTTTCACTTAACATATATTTTTTTTACATTAGTATATTGCATATATTATTAGACCTATCTGCATTCTTTCAAAAAGTGGATATTTGGTCATACCAGGTAAGTAGACAAAAAAAAACTCTTTGACCTTTCTTGATCGGTCACTTATTGGTATTCTGATGGTAATTCTCTTCTAATTCAGCTAATTATGAATTAATTATGGACAAGACATTAAAACACCTATAGTCTAGTCATATAAGTATATGAACCATGCAGTTGCCTGAATTTAAATCACTCATTCAGAAAGAAAAGCATTCAAAGGGTGCTTTGTCATCTGTGAAACGTCTTTAAGGCTAAAAATTGATCCATTTTAAAACTCTTTCAATGTAATTTCTAGCTGAATGTATATCCAGTGTAAGAAAATTCTGAATATATTTGTTTCCATGTTTGATG